>NC_142248.1:17347500-17647500 GCF_052056855.1 Sturnus vulgaris | reverse complement strand
CATATTAATTGATGGATGGGGTTAACTTTGAATTGACTTGTCTATATATTTGACAGTTTGAATTTCTTATTGTAACACTGCAGGAAAGATTGGAAAAAATCAATGATGCTCTTTGCAGTGAGTACGAGTGTCGACGGCGGATGTTGATGAAGAGGCTCGATGTGACTGTGCAGTCTTTTGGCTGGTCTGACAGAGCAAAGGTAAGCTTGATGTACTTCTTGCTTCCTGTAGGTGGGAGTCTGCTACTGTTCCCCAAGTCTTCCTACAGAATATGCATATCATGTAAATACACAAATACACTTCCATCACTGTTACCTTTTTTCCAGCCTATTTCTCATCTCAAGCTGTAATATCCAAATCTTAAGTATTGAGGAAGAGGATGGATTTAACCAGTCCATGGCACAGTCCATCCTTGGTGACTGTTTATAGCTTCACAATTAGAAATTATAGCATCCTTTGTTGGGATTTCTCATTTTAATTAAAGTTTCCATCTCCCTGTTTTCTTTTCTGTATCTAACACCCTCCAATGAAGTAAACTAGGTGGGAATCTCAGCACTTCTCATTCAGGTGCAGAAGTAAGACAAACACTGGGCCTTAACATAGATTGGGTATAAAAAGTGACTCATAAAGTCTGAGACGTTACAGGGACTGCCCTCTATCTTGGATTCAGTGCTACTAGATGAACAGCTGTTCAGTTGAACAGGTTATTTGAATAGTAGCTTGTGTGAGAAAATCATATAATTGCTTGTAATCCTTCAGGTCACTAAAAATTCCAAAGCAGTCCACTGTATTTGTTCTGCTGGTATTCTTTAATTGTGATAATTTCATTTGTACTATTTCCTAGAACTCTGAATATTAAAAAATAGTCATGATGTTTCCGAGCTGGAAATAGATCTTGTTTGTATCCAAAAGAGTAGGGAGATGAGACACACAAAGTTTGTAATTTGATGAAGACATGTGAGAAGCTGGAGGCAGATGTTTTTGTTCAAGAGTGGCAAGATCACTGTTCTTCCAAAGTTTTCTTTAGAAAGCTTAAGATGGATAAATCTTAAAACTTGGAAAGCTTACTGAAAGTATGGTTACAAGTCTTTGTGACGTCACAATTTGTCATTGACACATGCAGAATCAAGTTTATGAAGTTCACTAAGTATCACTGGAAGACATGACTCTAGGTGCTGCTGTGCTGTATTGGAATAGCTCTGTTTAAGTTCTGAAGTGGTTGTGAATGCTTTTATGCTGGAAGAAAGGAAAAGGGGGCCATTTAGCTCAGAGGAGCCGGGAGATGTCCCTACTTGTATAAGTTCCTTAGAGCTGTACCAATACAACTACGTATCTTCAAATTTAAAGTATACTTCTAAACTATAGTTGATGTGACTGATGACTAACTTAAGCAGACTAAAACTTTGTCACTTGCTATTGTTCCATTCAATGTGAAAAACAATGAATGCCCTTTTGAAATAGAACAAAAGTTTAAAGAGATTTTTGATGATAAAGTAGTCAGATGATTCATTTTCCTGTCTTATAAAGACTGTTGATGTGAAATATATGCAGATACAGAAATAACCAGGTTATATACTACTTCAAAATTACATACTGTTTTCAATCTTTTTTTCCCCCCTATTTCTCTTGAAGGATGTCCATAACTTCTTTGAAAAAGTTTTGGGGTTTGAAAATGTTCTGGCATTGATGTAATTTAGAGATTTTTTTTTTTAAGCCAAGACACAAATTGTTGTCTTTTTAAAATCTGTTAGCTTGCCTTTTTTTCCCCACCATTGAAGTTATGATACGTTTCTCTGCTTTTGATGGCGTGGCATTTTGGGGATTTTTTTTTTAATTTTTGTAACTTGTTCGGTATCCAAGAGGGGTAAGTTTGCAGACTGAAATGGGTTCACAAATGATGGAGTAATTACCTAGTAAAACAGTATTGTACAGGTTCAGCATGTATTGTCTGGTCTAGCCAATATCAAATGTTTTATTTCACTCCAAAAGTCATTCTAGATTTTCCCAGAAAGCATATTTCTTTTTCTTTCCTGCTAAATAAATGAAACATCAAAGCATGCTTGGAAAAAAATCTAATGTTGTCTCCTTTTCATGGCTTGCATGAATGTTTTGCTGCATTGATACATTTTCAGGTTTTTTCCACGAATTTACCTTACTTTGAAGCTGCTCTGTTTTTGTCATGTTTAGAAGCGATCTGTTGAGTATGGTTATGTAAAGCTCTTGAGAGAGCTGTATGGACTCTTTAAGTTTTAATCTGTAGACATGTTGGAAGACATTAAAGCATCTGTTTGATGCCAGTGGATAGAGGAGTTTCTTTTGTACTGGTGCTAAGTTTCAGCATCAATTAAACATAATCAGCAGCACTTTCTCTGTAATAGCTCCATCAACAGGAAGAGAGCTGGTGATAACTGGCACTATGTTTTGTAATACAGTTTGTATTTTCAGAAGCTAGACCTTGTGTTCAAAGTGAAACTTACGGAGACCAGCACATAGTTTATAGAAGTCTGTTGGCATGTTTGATACCTGGCAAGTAAGTTGTGTTTGATGTTATCCTTTAGGTAAAAACAGATGAAATAGCACGGATCTATCAGCCCAAGCGCTATGCCTTGTCTCCAAAGTCCACCATTACATTAGCTCACCTTCTTGCTGCTCGTGAGGATTTGTCCAAGATCATAAGAACAAGTAGTGGATCAACACGGGAGAAGACTGCCTGTGCTATCAACAAGGTATGCTTCTCTGGCATGTGATAAATGGACATGGGGATTTACAGACCTATGGAAAGGAGTTCTAGTATTACACTGGTTTTGCTTGGTACTTTATTTTTTCCATTTAAGAAAGGAAGGTGTGCAGTATTCCAGTAAACATTGCAGAAAGTCCTTTTTTTATCTTCCTAGACAGTCAGTCATGCAGCAGGATGAAACAGAGTAGTGTAGATGAGAGGGAGCAATGTGGGGTGCTGTACATGTGTGTAAACAACCTCTTGAGTTCAGTGGAACTGCACAGCTCAGTGATACGTATAAGTGTTTGTGGTATCAGTTCCTGGGCTACCTTGCCAGGATATTATTGTTTGATTTGTAAACTCACATCTCTAGTTCATTAGTGTGTTATAAATCATGAAAGTTTCTGTAGAAATGTCATTTTGCTGCAAAGTAAAATTATCTAGTTTGGCTGCAGTAATGAATCAACATTGCTGCTTTCTTGTGTGTGATAAAAGCTGAAGCTTGCGAGTAGTGACTTGAGTTTTGCCATTCAAATGGTGATTAAGCCTACTTTTATTGATCCTCTATTTACAGATTTTTTCTAATGTTTTTTGCCTCATTTAGATACCCTTTAATATGTTTTGGTCCCTACTGCTCTGAAATTTCTTAATTATTGTAGAATCTCAGACATCCTACAATAGGTTTTTTTTTATTGAGAGGACTTTAGTTGGAGTGCTTGGGACTGATCAGGGAATGTTAACTTAGCTCACATAGAGTTTAGGAAGTATGAAAACGACAACAAAAAGGCCTACTTGGATACATCCTTGTTCTTCAAAGATGTTTGTTTTGTTTAACTTTGTCCAGTGCAGTTTCTCTTTTCATACGCCGAGTAATACCTGCCATAGTCAAGATGCCTTTTTTTTCCTTTTCTTGGAAGTGTTACTGTAGCCTATTGCATATTTTGTTCATTCTGGCTCTTTACTGAGTGTCAGTAGTTTCTAGTGTTGGGCAAACTGGTGTTCCTTTGAGAATTGCACATCAATTTGCCAGTGGTTTTTTTGTTGGCTGATTAGGTTTGAACTTGAACTTTAAGTAGAAGAGCCGCATCATAAGAAGTCTTTTCTATATGAATATATATGTGTATTTGTATATATTATATATGAAGTATGTCTATTGCTTATTGCAATACTAATACTTCAGGTGTGCAGTGTTCTTCATAAAATTTTCACAAAAGTAATATGAGCCAGCTATCTGCAGTTATTTCCACTTTAGATGTGAAAAATGAGAACACTTCTAGAGTTCTGTTGTGGTGTTCTGAGAACAAGAGATAGTGATTAAGTCAAGCACTGCACTGAGGGGCCAAATTTCCTGAAAACAGCAGGCAGCATTTCTCTATCCACAGGAGAAAAACCTGTCTCATCAAGTTATTAGTACTGTTTTTTAACTCTGAAAATGACCCATTTTTCTGTACAGGTTCTGATGGGCAGAGTCCCTGATCGTGGAGGCAGACCAACAGAGATTGAACCACCTCCTCCTGAAATGCCTCCATGGCAAAAAAGACAAGAAGGTGGTGGAAGAGGTGGCTGGGGGGGTGGTGGTGGTGGTGGACGGGGTAACTGGGGAGGTGGAGGAGGTAGAGGAGGAGGAGGTGGAGGTTTCAGAGGTGGTGGAAGAGGTGGGGGTGGCTTCCAGGGTGGAGGTGGCTTCCAGGGTGGAGGTGGCTTCCAGGGTGGGGGTGGCTTCCAGGGTGGCAGAGGAGGTTATGGTGGCAGGGGAGGCTATGGTGATCCGTATGGTGGAAGAGGAGGGGGAGGATACCGAAGATACTAAATTACCATAAATCTTAACAGAGTAACTGGCAGAATATAGTGGTGGTGTTTACTGGTACTAGGAATTTAGGTTTGTTGACTTGGGTTTAGATTAGAATTAAGTATGACCATATGAGTCATTTCATTAGACCAACTGATGTTCTCCCTGAGTTCTTTTAGTTAACTGAACAGAAGTTTTATACTAAAATCTGATGACTAAAGTCCCTGTTTTTCGTACTGCTTATATGGTGTTTTTTATGATGTCAATTTATTTAAAATAAGTCTCAGAAAACTGAATAAAACCCTTTCTAAACAAACAAAAATATATTAATGGTCAGACTTCTCTAATTTATTGCATGTTGCATGTTTACACTCCTGCTCCAAAACGTTATGTAGAAAAAACCAAGTAGGCCTAAGAACTGTATGAAACCACTTTTAAAAACTCAAGAATGCTGCTTTCACGCTTGTTCTCTTCATCTCATTGTTCTTCATTCAGTTTTCATGTGGGACATGTAAATGACATTTTAATTTCAAATGTTAAAATCCTTAAGGCTTTGGTGAAAATTATTCAATTATATTCGATTATTCTTGCAGAACTTCACATTTTAGTAATACTGTGGATTAATACTCTACACAAATTAATCAGGTTGTTTTTTGTGTTCATAATGCATCAGACACTCTTTAATGGTCAGAGCATAATAATTATGAGCTCACTCATAATAGTGAGCTTTGATAGTGTCTTATTTTCATTTTACCTGTTTTCCACTGTTGGTGTTTCATAAAATAATTTTAAAATCCTATTGGGCAGAAAGCCTACAGGTATCATGTCTGGTATTGAATTAATGTGTATATCCTTATGTTTCAGCTTTGAGACAAAACTTTGAATAAGCTGAGCTTTTTAAGAAAGAATGTGACGTTTCTTCTCGCCTTTTTTTCTTTCCCCTTGTTTTTTTAAATTATCTTCTTCTCCCCTGCCTCCTCTTTGTTTGGGAGTCACCAGCTGCCTGGTTAATAGGTTAACAAGACATTTCATGCAGCAGGTGCCTTTTCTATCTCTGCCAACCTAAAAGAAGCCCTGTCATGACATGGTATGGATGCCTTCTCCCTCACATACTCTGCTAGTCTAAAAGGAGTTAGCTGTCATACCATCATGGCTGTAAATATATGCAGACAGGAATTAAATTTAGAACTGTCACTTAAAGAAATCAGTTATTGCTGCCCAATGTCTTTTAGATCTCCCATGTTGTGAGGCCACTCCTGAGAAAAGAGGTGGAAAGGGGATGATGCCTGAGTGTGTTCTCATGCTAACATTTTTCAGGATCAGGTCACTACAGAGAGATTCAGGAAAGCATCTGATTAACCTGGTGTGTCTGATGATTAAATAGCACAGCAGACTTGAAGCACTTGTAATTGTAGGCATAACTGCAGGTTGAACTTCAGGATTTGGTTTTGGATTTATATTCCTCAGTTACAAGTTCTTTCTGCACAAATTTCCTATCGGTGTCCCTTGGTATGCTTTAAAGATGTTTATTTACCTTCATAAACATAGGTATCACGTCGTTTCATTGGCAACTTCATGCATGAATGTAAAGTTCTGTTCCAAATGAAATTACTGTCTTTGAAAAGTTTTTCTCCTGTTATTTCCTCTCTCATCAGTTTGCTTGAGAATGCTGCTTCTAATGTGATAGATACGGCTTTACCCAGGCTTTAGGGTTGCAGCAGGTACCTGACAAAAAGAAGCAGAAATTTTGCTTGCTAGAACATGTTAGCTGAGATGTGAACTTTTGCAATAATGGCTTAATGGTACCCAACTGCTAGGACTGTAGTTCCTTTGCCGAATTTTTTCTATGCTTCTTACTGGCCTAAGCCCTTTGCAGCCTCTATAGTCTTTATGGAGAGACCCCTTATGGGTCACATGGGAGAACAGTACTGGTTGTCTTGATTCTGAGTTTGGTTTCTGCCTAATGCTCTGGAAAAGCTCCCAAACTGATGACATACCAAATGAGACTGCTGGCCTTGGAGCGAAGTGTTGGTCAGCAAAGGAATAGAAAGCAGTTTTATAACCACCAAAGCCTTAAGATTAAATTGTTTGCTACAAGTCATCAGCAGTCAAGCATGTGGCTTCATCAAGGAAATACACTCAGAAAAACGAACAAGTTACCTATGCTTAAAGGTTTCATTAGTCTTAGGATGCAAGGTTGCAGTGGTTTAGTTGGATTGTTGTAACTGCAGATGTGGATGTGCCTTGGTGTGTTTACATTCAGCAGTCCATCCTGTTTGTAGTAGGCAGGACAGTTCTGAATTAAGTAAATCATCAAGTGAAGCAGGTACATGCCCACTTCAATTCTAATAGTTAAATTATTTCAGTATCATATTTCAGTTATTTGTATGTAGACCTTGTAAAATACGAAAACACAAATAGCCTGGAGATTCTTTTTTAATCTGGCCATTTCAGTTTTTCTTAAGTAACTTCAAAATATGAAGCCAGTAGTTGAAAACTAAAGTAAGCACCACCAGACTTCATGGAGGTATCCTTTGTTGTCCTCTTGTCAGAAGGTATGCTTTTAATTTCTTTAATGATGCAATAACACCATGAAAGTAATTGATTTAAATCTCAAGTTTTGTTTTGAAAAAAAGTATTTTCAAAAATTCTGTTGTAAGTAAAAGATTTTCATATATATGTTTGTGAACATTTTTGTGTTAATTCGCACTTAGTGAATACCTAAATATTGTTTTGTTTGTTGAAGAACTGAAAAAAAAGGTTGGGGATTTTTTTTTCAGGAATCCAGAGAGACATTTTTGTCAACAGCTGTAAACACTGAGGAATAAAGTACTGTATTTGAAATTATTTGCATCATCTGTGTGTATTGTGATTTGGATCTACTATCCTATGTTCCTCCTTTGTTTGTAAGAAAGAATTCCTGATAGTGATTTACAACAGAAGCCTTGCTTAAACTTGGGTACTGTGCTGTGAAATCTTTTGAAAATTAGCATTCCTAACACAAGTGAGAGACTATGATAATAAAAATGGGTGCTTTGTAATCCTTGGAATAGTGAGTAGCAGCACAGTGTTTGTACTGTGTCAACCACTAAAATACCAAACAAGTAACCTGCAAATACCTAGCTTCCTAAGTTCTCCCAGGCCCCATTCCGAGGCTCAGGGAAGGTGAAGCTGGTTTAGAGACTGGTACTACATTAATGCTGCAAAAGGGTCTCACATGACAGTCAGGGAAGATGAATATAGGTTGTATAGATTTCTCTGAGATACAAAATCAGAGGCATGAAATGCAATTTTAATATTTTTTCTATTATAAATATTAAACCAAAATCATACAATTTATATAAAATCTTTACAATCTATACACTTTTTCAGTCTTCTCAGACAGCATTAAACTTTTTCAAGTTGCCATAGAGATCAGTTACAACAAAATAACAGATGCTGAGAGAACAAAAACAGATTTCCAAAACATATAATCTAATCTAAGAGCAATTGTATTTAACCTGAATATGAACAGTAGCCCTGCCTTGTTAATTATATTACTCAATTTATCTTTACACAATCAGAATTCATGCTTACAAAATAAATGGGGAATGGTGCTTGTTCTTTCTGCATTCTAGTAAGTACAGTTGAACCTAGAGAAGGAAGAAGTGTTTCCATTTAACTTAGCCATAACAAGGTAAATTTCAGTATCTCTGTTTGATAACATGACTTCTAAACAGCACTTTTAGTTGTGTCTTTTTTTCCTAACATAAAGCAGCTTGAAGATTAACACAGAGGCAAGTGATTCTTTCTGGGTAGCATTGTCAGTTCTAACATTTCCCTGTGGTCAGGTTCTGCTGTTGTCTTTCATGCAGGAAAAAGAAAGTCCCAAAAGAAAAGAAGGGATTAACAGCACTTCAGGGAAAAAAAAAAAAAAGGGGTGGGCGGGCAAGGAGGAAATAACTATTTGCTTTGGGCAAACAGAGAACCTGATGGTACTTAGCTCTGAAGTTATCCAGGTATCAACTGTCTTCGTTGAAGCAGGAAGTTTTCAGCACAAATGAAACACTGCACACTTGTTCCCTAAGACATTTCTGCAGACAGATCCCTTTTAAGTCTTTCAGATTGAACGAGCAAACTTCACAGAGAAACATTGGGTTAGCATTTAGGACTGTACAAATCTGTGGTCATAACTCAGTTTGGAGTATGAAGTACCTAGTTGTACAGTAGCCTTTCAGCCAGCTACTGATGTTAGGGAATTTTCCTTTTAACTACGAGGTTTTGTTCATGATTGCCGTATTCCATAATAGATAAAGTATATGTATATACACAAATTCTATTCAAATCCAGAGTTTAGACCACCAGTGAGCAGTTACCTTGGCTGTACAATGAGATTTATGAGTCTTAGCTGCTCCTCTGGGTATTTTTTTAAATAAGTGAAAATATATTCAACGTTTTTCTTGTTTAATAGTTGTAGAAACAGACTTTTATTTGCTAAATGCCTATTAGAAATATACCTTGTGTAGTTCCCTGAATAGAGGACAAAATCAAGAAGCTCACAGAAAACAGGCGAACCAAGTTTGCAGACATGACCTGACAGTCATTCTGATTGCTTCACTGATCAAAGTGCAATTCCATGTTACTTGTTAATAATTCAGGTTTAGTGTCTGAGTTTAACAAGCTGCACAGTCTTCAGAGCTGTTTTTTTCCAATGCATTTCAGTTATTTACAGTAATGTTACAGAAAATCTACTCTTTCCTTCCATTTATTTTTACTTATATATAGGTTTGCAAGCACAATCCAATTTCAAAACAGAATTTTGAATCACTAAACTGGCAAGTAATTTCAAATTAGCTTTATAAAGTGTTCGTATACTTGATAATGACTGTAAATTGCAGATGTATATTTATACACTTGCCACTTTGAACACAGCACAGATGCTATTGTCATTGACTAAATTTCAATCTATAATGGACTTAGAAGTGTTATATATCTTACAAGTGTTGAGCATTAAGTGGACTTGGTTTCTGATGTTTGTATGTGTGATGACACCTGATAAATACAAGAAAGTTTTGTACAGCTCAATAAGTGTACAGATTATCTTGAAATGCAAATGCAATTTTCAAATTGACTATTTTGACAAGTAGATTTATCAGTAACTTGAAAGACTGTTTTATTTTCTCTTAACAATATGTACACTTTGTATTTAAGTTACCTCCCTCACACCTTTTACTATACAAAATTTACAGACATAGGAGCACACTCATCTTGACTCTTTATGTAAAGTGCATGTGAAATCTAGGAGAGAGAAAATGGAGAAATCTTGTTAGGAGCTCTGAAATGCAGTAGCTATTGCACAGAGAATGCTGTACAATTTCCCTCATGATATGGCTCTAAAGGTTCTGCTCAACAATGGCATCTACTTTGATGTGACAGAAATACAGTCAGCCTTGTCCTGTACCTACTGTATGGGGACAAGAAGTCATCCCTTAAACCAAGTAAGTGGAATTAAGTGTTCCAGGTCATAGCATGGAACACAAAAATGGAAGCAGTATTTAATGTCAAGTCTCTATAGTCTCACTTCTGTTACTTCAAGTGTTTGAGCAGCAAAACTTCTAAAGCTCTGAAAGATGTTTTAAAAATTGTCAGTTTATCTTAAAGTGTAAGGATCAATCAAATATCATTAGCTTAGCTACTTATTTTAAAGTTGTTGTTAATTTCTGGAATAAAATGTGACCATTCACTTCATGTTTTTAATTGCTTTCAGCTCCAAGTAGGAAGTTTTACTTACTCGGCTTTTATCAAACATTGTTTCTATAAAACTGAGTTTGGGCCAAATTTGAGGTGACACAGTCTTATGAATAGCTACTTTGTCAGAACATTTCTACAGTAAGGTGTGCTGCTGACATCCAGGTCACTGGGAAATCAATATGGTCTTCAACATGAACAGAGACTTCTGCAAAACTCTCACTCCTTTTGAAAGCAAAAACCCAGAAGATACTATTTTCATTGCACAAATAATGCTAAATTACTTTACAAGGTCAAAGGAATGATTTTATACAGTTTGGGAGTGCATGTTTAAAAGGGAAATGTGCTGAGTAAAAAGAACATTTCTGCTTAACATCCTTCACATTCTCTCTCCAGTTCACTTGGTAAGCAGCTTTATCTCAGCCCCTCCTTCAGTCTTACATTCTTCCATCCCATAGGAGATTTTCCTCTTATCTGCTAGGAGCAGTCTCTGTGTTGTAGACTGTCAACTACATGATTTCTTTTCTGGATTGTGAGAGATTCAATTGTTTTATGTGCCTGTTCCAGTTGGATCTTTAAACCTTCATTGTCTGCCTTTAGAATATTCCTTTCCTAAATAAACAAACAAAAAAAAAAAAAAAGAGAATTGTACTTTATAGTGCAGTTGTTTGAGAACTGTCTGGTTGTATACTTAGGTTGACTCCCATAAACATAAAATGGTGTAGCTCTCATCAGAACCAGTAATTTATATGAATATTTTCGCAGTCCCTGCTCTATTCTTTGTGTATCCTCTAACAGCTTTCCAGCAGCTGGTATCTGAGTCATTTCCACAACCTGCACTTATCCACCCTCCACTGCTCCTCATAACAACAGCAGTCTGGGGAAACGACAGCACAGGTCACACTTTACCACTCTACTGCTGCAGAAATTGATGTACCAGAAGCGAAGCCATTATTTCATAACATCATCTGCTGTTTAGTAATCGAGGTCGGAATCTGATGAAGGGAGCAAGGGCATGTGTAAATTATTGGACTCATATGAATGGGACATTTTAAAGAATGCATTTTTAGAGGTTACATCCAAGCTTCACATCCTTGTATTGAATATACTGTTGATTGAAAGGGAAGTGGTTTGTACTGGAAGATTGTCTTAATCTCTGTTAATGGTTAATAAACCATTCATCTTTGATAAAACACGAGTTCACTTTATCAGCAGCGAGGGATATTTTGAATGTTGTAGTCATAATTCAAAGATTAAACTGTGGTCCTTTTGTTGGACTGTTCCCATGCTGCTTCATCACAGAATAGTGATAAATATTGAGTAAAAAGTATGAAAATAAGTCTTAGTTCCTCATAATTATAGCTGGACCCATCTATTAGTTGCACTGTTAGAATTGTATTAGTCTCTTTAATCTGTCTGGAAAGGTGTTTCTACAAATCTGAATTTGTACCATGTTTGAGGTGACACAGTCTTATGAATAGCTATTTTGTCAGAACACTTCAGAGTAAGCTGAGACACAGCTGGGGTGATGTTGGTGAAATTTAGCAAGAAGCATCATGTCTGTTCATAGCAAAATTTCTTGGTGGTGCTTACACTTGTCAGTTGAACAAAAACAACCCTGCCTTCCCAGCCCCATATATTCTGTCACTTAAGAAAGCAGAGGCCACCAAAATCAGGAGGAAATTCAGAACTATGTTCCTCATTTTATGGAGTAACATTCTGTCCTGAGTGATTGGATTATGTTCACATAGAACTGGCAGGGATCAATGTGATCATAACTATGGCTTCAAAGCCCTGTATTAGCACTAAAATTTATCATTTAAGTGAAACATTGCTGGAAGTTAAAGTGGCTAAGGCTTTATGATGCCAGCCATGGATTGTTTAATGGCAATTAAATTTGCAATTAATTACACTGAGGTAAAGTGACACCTTCCCACCCAGCCACTCCCCCACACATTAACCACTTGACCTGTTGTGTAAAACAGAATTTGTTCCATCATGTATGTACCTGCTCAAGTTCCTGGTATGAGGGTTTACAGCTGTGATGCTCCTCCTTCATTTTCTGGCTGGAGTCCTTGTTTTCCCATTTAACAAATGCCTTTCTGCGGCCTAGAATTGGGCTTGGAAATGTGGATGCTGGAGCTGCCTGGAGATAAGGATTTTCTGGCATCCTGTGTTCTTTCTTCTCTCTCCGCTTACGAGATACATCACCAGCCATAAGTACAGGATCAGTCTGTGTACTTTTATGAATCACAGCTGGTTTCAGTCTCACTGAGATTTTCTGAGCTGAGGAACCCATGAGCATAATGGTTCGATCCTTGCTGTCTTCACTGTGCTCCACTACTTCTCCATTAGGAAAGGTGAATGATGCTTCTTCTTGTCCTTTAAAATACATATGGTAAATTGGGGCAAGATCTTCTCTCAGAAAAGGAGAAACAGGAAGCTTGGTAATTAAACATAATTTTAATAAATAAACCATTTATTCCTTACTGACTTTTATATTCATTGCTCTCCAAAATAGCTGTCATTAGAAGTTTCTTAATGTTGTGTCTCCTGAAACAACTCTTTCCCCTGTCTCAGTAACACAAATATGGATCAGTAGGAGAAAACATGTGGCATCAAGGTCAGTTTGAGAAAAACTTGGATATGGGTAAGAGGTGATTATTATGCAGTGCTGCAGCCATTTCAGACACAATCACAAAGATGCACATAGTCACTATCAAGAGAAGAGGGGGACTTATATGCTACTTATGTGCTAATGGGAAGCCAAAGGTAGAATCCAGCAGTATGAGTCTTAAATACAACACAAAAGATTGATAATGAAAGTGGCAGGAAGCAGATTTTAAGAACTTTAAATACAAGCAAAGAGCGGGAAAGAAATTCAAAGAAAGTGAATATGCAGAGAGTTGGAACATCAAAATAAAAACAGAATTAGCCTGGTGGTTTTCAAGGACAACATTCCTTCTTTTGACAGCCTGCACAGAAGTATACAGTAAGAAAATTTTATACAGCTTGCTTGATATAAGGATAAAAGAACAGAGGTGTAGATTTTTCATTCCTGATTCTGTGGAAGATGAACAGATGGACAGGAGTTATAGATTCAGCTAATGAAGTGGAAAAAAAAAAGACAATTAGCTGTTGGTTTTCCTAGCATACAGATATGTAGGAAAACTGACTTTATCAACTCCACATTAAAATTTGAGTCAGAATTGTAACAGTGCAGTAGTCAATGTTACGAGTTGTTAAAAGCAAGACTTGTTTGTCATAAGGTGAGAGAGTTAAGGAAACCTGTCAGCTCTTCATTTCACATGGCATCCAGTTCTCACGAGAGTCTGGCAGAAGATTTTCTCATTTTTGGTGGCATTTGTGCACCATACATTGTGTCGCGTGACAAGAGATCTCCTGGAAAATGAGTCCATCCTTACTCAGTCTACAGCAGGAATGGTGTTACTTGATACAAGCCAATATATACCTGGTTCTAGTGTCTATATAGATAAAACACTGCAGTTAACTGACAGAACCTAAAAGGATTCTGAATAACTCTGATTTAAAAGAAAAAGGAGCAGAGGAAAGATTATCTACATATTTTGATCTTTTTAATGTGATCTTTTCTCACCATGGAATTGTTCTTTGACTCCTACTGGGCAGAGGCTTGAAGCAAGAGCAGATGTTGGGCTGCTGTCTGCAACAGAAGGTTTGGGTCTTCTCTTGCACTCTATCACAACCAGGTCTTTGCATTGCTTGTGACAGTTCATTCCACAGTCTGTAAACAAAACAACGTTTACATGATTCAGTGACTCTGCTGTAGCATCTAAGGTAGCTCTCTCACTACTGCCTTCCTGGGAAACAAGAACCTTCTTTGGTTCTCTACAGGCATTACCTCTACTGACATACATCTGTAAAACACCATCCCTTTGCCATATATGTCTAAAATTCCTGTTCATTAAGTACAAAGTACAAAATGGCACCATTCAGTCACAAAAAGTGCCCTGACTCTAGGAGCTGCAGAGAAAGCTGATACCTGTGTGGGGAAGAAAACTGCAAAACAGATGTTGGGAATGTGCTGCACAATATTCACAGAGTGGTGATGTTTGCATCCAAGGGTCTGTTCCCAAACCCTCTGAATTCAGTCATGTCTTGGAAAGCATTAGAGCTGTCAGTTACAAGTTCAATCATCTCTGCATTTCTTCTGTCTGTCATACTATTTTTGACTCAGTCTTGTCCTCCCTGAGAGATCAGATTAAATGGGTCCATAGATATTGTCATGGATCTCAGGATGATCACTGGTTTTTGTCATTCACGATCAATTATGGATTAAAATTAACAAAGTATAAAGTACTTTACCTTTGCATCTGTATCCTTGTTTAATGACTCCCCATAGCTGAAATTCAAACAAACAGAAAGCCTACATATTAATATATTTCTCTGCATATTTGATACCTCCAGATAAAAAATACACAAAAAGTTCCATTCTTTTCTAAGATCTGAGCACTTGCAGAATATCTTTTTTTTCTACACTTCTAATCATAAGGTCAAAATAGAACTATTTACTCCTTTAGCATAAGGTAAATAGAATATTTTGTGTGTGTCAACAACAAACAAAATATCTTGAGCTAGTGTACTGAATACATCAGCAGATCTGCAGTTCCTCGAGAAGCTCTGGAGCTGGAGTAGATGGAGAATTCTTCTGTCTCAGCACCCTTGTCTGATCTCAGCTGAACGGCAGATTGGTAGGACAGTCAGTTTTATTAAACCTTCTGTGCCACAGGCAGAGGCATGTCATGTCTGTATCAGGACATAAGTTCTAGCAGCCCCATGGAATGGAAGGCTCTGCATTTGGAAGTCTTGCCTGAGACTGTTCTTGGTGACACAGCCAAACCCCACAAGTATGAGCCATGTTTAAACACACTGGAATTGCCAAGAGGGGAGTAAAGGATACCTTAAATATCTACAGAGGCAAAGTCTGATGTTCTATACAACTTCACTGATTTTTATATAGATCCATTTCTGTATATAACACAAGACAATTACGAGATAAAAAAGGCATCATTCCAAAGAATGTTAACATAATTTACTTAAAAGTAAACTTACAAATCCAGCACAGTTGTCGCAGAAAGTGGGCCTTAAGTAAGTGGTCTCTTGGAAGTTGTGAGCAAAGCCAAGTCCTAATTTGGAATAGATTGAGCTAGCCCTCATAAAGTAAGCTGTTATTTCATCCCTGCTAATCAGACCTTCCCTGGAAATAAAGAAGAAAAGTTGTTTGTGAGACGTATATTGTGTTAAATGCATAAGGAGAATTAAACATCTTTTTCTTCACATTTTATAATAGCAGTAGTTTAATGTGCAACAAACTAGAGTGATCTCAGTAATCTTGCCAATTGCTTCCAAAATACACAGAAGCTTATCTACACATTTAAACTGCAGCCTGACAGGATAAATGGAGTATCTGCATATGTGATGCAACCTCAAAAGTACTTCATAGTAAATCTCTGAATAATCACTACTGTATTATTCCATGCTCTAATATGTTAAGAAAAATGTCCCTGATTTTATCAAAATATACATTTGCCAATTCTCTATTTTTAAGGGACAGCTTTATTACAGAAAAATTCTTTAGTAGTATATACTGAATATAATTTGGAAAATGTTTATTTTTCCATTGTCTATTTCTATTGTTTTTCCTTCTAAATCAGCTTGGATACCACTGCTGCAAGCCCAATGAAAATGTCATTCACAAAACATTTAGAAGATGTTTTTGTCAGTTATGTTTTCACTTGCCTGAAGAGGTTGCTTTACCACCCTAATGATAAAATATGATTTAAACACAAAACCCCCTAAACCCCTCCCAAATATTACAAAGTTGATAAGCTGGTACTCACCAGTCCTTAGCCATTACACAAAATGAGAATGGGAAACTGGCAGCAATCTTTTCAAACTCTTCCTGGGAAATGTATCCGTCCTGATCATGGTCATAATTTTTGAAGACAGACTGCATGAGGTAATAGCATAATAGTTTATAATGAGGATGGTCTGAATTACCACTTTAGAAAGCCTCCACACTATTTATGGATTTCCTCTCCCATCTTCTCCCAGTGTCTATTGAACAGTGCAAGAGTCTAATTGCTTTTTTTGCTTGAGACTAGAAAAGCATTATGATTTCTTGATTTGCAGCAAAACATAGGTAAGTCAACACAGGCTGGACTAAAAGCTTCACAACATGATGACAGCTGTATTTTACTTCTGCTTTAAAACCATTCTGTCCAGGCCCACATATACAACTTGTTCTAATGCTCTCAGTTAGTGCTCTCAATGGTGGTTTCTGTAGCCAAATCAGTGTAGCTGCCTAGCTTATTTTATCAGGTCCATGGTATGAGATAATCAGTTATATGACAGAATTGTTTCCACTTGTGGAATATATTACTGTTTCTTACTGGCCACAAGGCAAGGAGTACACCTAGACCAAATTTAGAAATATATTCCAAAACAGCATGTATCAAAGGATGCCTCACAATATTAGAAGTGCTTAGAAAGAAAAGAGGTGAAGCAGGCGAGCAAAGACAAACCCTTTACATCTCTACCTCCACCACTTTTGGAATCAATTGCCTTACTTAGTAATTTCCCATAAAGCAGGGGACCCAAAGAAAGAGAAAAAGCAATGACTGCTTGTAACAAAGCCACTGAGAGGCCTCCTGTCAGACTGCATCAGTAACATGATGTTGGAAGCCCTGGTAGACACAGCTCCCAGGCTCCCTGAGAGAGTGGCTCTTTAGTACCAGAATTCACACCTCCTGCTGGCTCTTCACCCACTGAAGGAATTCCCATCTGTGCCTCACAGCTGCTGGTGCTGTTTACAGGTAGGCAAAAGTATCTGTTTGCGAGGACAGAAGTCCCATCCCTGTATTTTCTCACACCTTGAGATTAGGACTACAAAGATGACAATAATATGAAGTACACTGGCCAACCTTACTTACATCTACCATCCTCTGAACGTGTTTGCTGATGGTTTTTGGATCAGGTTTTGGGGCCACTCCTGAGGCCCAGTCTGCAACTACTGGTGGTTTGGAAGGTGTCATAGGCTGAAATAAATTGAAAGGAACTTCATTAGTACCACATGGAAAGATTTTCAGTATTACAGTTCCTCCATTTGTGACAGTGGAGTGTGTGACACAGGACTGCAGAAATGACCTGTTGGACCTGGCATGTTCTTTTGATAATTACATGGTGCTTAAGCTCTTCCTTGTTCAAAACAGAAATTATTCCTTAAATTGTCACAGCTCACTGACAGTTCTGTAAAATCAGCATCTTTTCCATATTTATAAAACAGGAACAAAACTACCACATAACACTTGTGAGTTTCATCATTTGAATCATGTAAGAATTTTCCATTTGAAAAAAATAGTATCAACGGCCAAGATTAAGACTGATGCCATGTCTCCACATAGCAACTTCATTTATCTTTGTGTTCATATTATGAAACCTGATATAGTGTCAACTCTGTCATAAAGTCTCTCTTAGGCTTCATCATCAACCAAAGAATTTGTACTTTATAGATTTCACTCAATCTACAAGGCTAAAATGTTTTCAGCTTATCATATAATAAACTGAATGCAAGAGATAACATTTTCTTTAAAAAAAATCCTGGTTTTAAATGAAAATCATTCATAAAAGCCCTCCTTTTTTTTTAAGAATCTGTAAAGGCCCTTACAGCAGCTCGGTGACTTCGTGGCTCTCGTGCATATGAAAGTTCATAGATTTCATCTTCGGTGTAGTAAAGATCAAGGGACAGCTGAAAACAAACACATTAGTTTAATCCCAGAAGAGTCACTACTACTTCACAAACTTGTTGCTAGACTGCATTCATATTTTTATGCATTATTTTTAAATTTTGATTACAACTAGAAAGAAATGATCTTGAGCTGCACAGGTGTTCACAGTGATTTGATATGTGTCCAATTCTACATTCCCGACTGTTATTGCTATTATCTGGAAATCTGTAACACGGACTATTGGGATTTCAGAAAGCACCTGCACTGAAAGGAAGTATTTCTTCTCGTTTATGTCCTGTCATATATAGCTGCATGAAATTTTGGCCAAAGTTCTACATATTTGTAATACCCATTTTTAAAAAACATTATTTAGAAGAAAAAAATATACTTGGAATAATTTCAAACAAAACATTTAAAACAATAGCAGGAAGAATAAGAAGTTCACCACTTCACACAGCTGTATTTCAGGCCCTGGACAGGTGTGCTTCATTTCACACAAGAGAGCTCTCTGAGAGAGCAAATAAGGCTCATAAGCACTTTTATCTATTAGCTTTTTCCTGAAACAGGGCTTGTAACCAGAATGTGGACGTGGACTATCTGGTTTTTCCAAGATGAGATACTTGTTAATGCCAAACAAAGCTGAGAAACAAGAAATTAAGATTTTCTGTTTTAATAGAAGGTAGTATTTGAACTTACTAGGAGAAGCCAAAACTATTGTTTTAACAACGTCTTAGGTAGCATTAATTTTTCAGTAGCATGGCACTGATTACATAGGACTGGGAGTGAAATGCATCAACTATATTTGACTAATGTTTATGTCAGACAGTTTCTTAAGCACCAGAAGAAACTTGGCTAGAAATGCAGTATCCTGAAGGACTGAACTTTTGTGTGATTTTGTTTTCAACACAAGGAATCTTCCTTACTGGAAGTACAGAGAGTGCATACTACCATAGTGAACCAGAAACAAACATTTCCTTCCCTTATAGAAATAATTGGAAGCATACTGCTGAACTGGCACCTCTACCTTTGCTGCCAGATAAATCATCACCATTTTTTTTCTCTTTTATTTCTGTACATTTCCCCTTTTGAGGAAAAAAAACCCTTACAATCTTATGCATTCATAATTAATTAATTAATAGAATTCTCTATTTAGTTGTTTGATAGGTATATGAAATTTTTAATTGGATAGTATTTATCTTATCTAACACACTTACTGTAAGCAAGTGAACAAGGTCCATATTAGCCTCCAGGGGAAGTGGCATTTCCTGGAGTCGTATCAGCTCATCTATGTGGTTATACAGAGAATACAGTTTGTATACATTAATTTTTTTGTCCTCCAAGTAGTCTGGCATGCCCTCATAAAGGGATATCAAGTCTTTCAGGTGGACCCCAAGGATTGGGATCTTAAAGTTACTGCACTCATTATAGGCACGTCGGTAGCTATCATAATTTCTGTAAGATGAAAGCAATTCTGTCATTTCATTAAACACCTAAAAATAAAAAGAAAATAAAAAAAATCAGCACTGGTTATTGTTTCTGGTTTTTCTTACATAGCACAAGAGCTTCCCATGTTACCACTAAGGAATTTACTCATAATGACTCTTGAAAAAAATTTTAAAATTTCAAGTGATATCTAGGCATTCTAGATTTGCTATACCCATAAATTAGGTACTAATATGTAATTATATATAGTTAATATATAGCCTAATCTATAATGCTGGTCTCCTTACCCTCCCCATTTAGTCAAATGAAGAGAAATATGATTCTCTCGAATCAGGGGGATCTATATGCAGTCAATGTGGAAGCACAGCCCAAGCTCCCTGACATCCATAAAAGCAGCCATCTTCACATTAAAATGTGGAATGCATTCTCTGCCTTTCAGGTCACCAGCTGGAATTACTGGAGAGATCCTGGCAGAGAAACCCTGTGCTGTGCCCTGATCCCATCATGGTGTGATCACAAGTCAAACTGTGGTTCAAGGTGGCAAACCTGTCTTTTTAAGAAAACTTTTTCCATGAAAATTAATTAGACACAGTATCTGGGATTTTTATAAAGGCCAAATTAATCTTCAGTCTAGCAGTTTAAACATTTCCCTTGCTTAAAATTCTACAGGTACAAAATTGACCCATTAACATAATAAAATCAATGGACCAATGTTTTCTCTGGGAAGTTCCTGTCAAAGTTCTCAATCTGTAACCTTTACAAACTATTTGATGCATTAAACCTCGAAGTGTGTTTTCAAGTCACTAATTACCAGACATTTTACCTTCTTTCTATTAGCACCTGTATACAATTTCTTGATACAAAAAGTTATTCAAACCATGTATACATATACAGTCCTTAAAATGGCAAAATTTGAGAAACATGTTTCTAAAATAAGCTTTCTAGCTGACTTTATAGATTTTGATAGCTGTAGCCGTTTTCAGTGGGAGGTCACACTTCAGGTCTTTACTCCAGGTATGCACTGTTCATTTAATTTGATCATACTGTGATCAAAGCAGGATCATTAGACTCTTTCAGGTCCCAAAAAGAATAAAGTATCTTATTCTCTTAAGAGAATAAACCACATGAAGGCTTCTTAAGAAGCATTGCTAAAAAATATGCCCTCCTTCCCCTTTTAATAGCTTTCATCAGTATTTCACAAGAATTTAACTGGAAATTAAAATAGATTCCTAACATTCCAACATACTATGTGTGCATTAGGGCTAAATTTGTTCAAGTCTAAATTTAATAACATCTATCGAATTAAAAGATCACATGAACAAAACCAGTCCTTTCACTCAAAGTGCAGAGCTCTGTGCTAGCATTTTATAGACTAAGGATGGTCAGTGTTACTACAGAAAACAATAGTTTTGTTTTCAATGTTCTAGGATCCAATGCTCTGTGTTCATGTTTGAATATTATTCTGTACTACTGCATGTAAATGAAAATGAAGCTCATCACGTCTGAGATTAGAGAAACCTTAAAGAATCTTTACAAGTCTTGAAGAAAGGTGGGGTTGCAAGAAGTGTAGGAGTAATTGGTGATGTAGAGATTAAATAACAAATAAAAACCCTTCAAAACTAAATAAATTTTTGTTCTGTCTTTCCATCTTATCCAAAGAAGTAAGGTTGCTTTTAGTGTATGGAGTGACAAAAAAGTTAAAGATTCTCTTATTTGGAAAACTTAGAGAAGCAATACTAACCTTAATTACATCATGAGGAACACATGAGCTCGTTTCCTTGAGCCTGGAAATGGAACTGTGACAGAGACCTCCTATCACTGCCATTAATGTGTTGAAATTCTGCAGCTGGTGGAGCTTCTGTGTTGACATTAAAAAAAAAAAATTAAAAAAATCAGTATCATTTAAAGATTCAGGTTGTTCAATGTCACACCCAAACTTCAATTTCCCCTATTGTCTTGCTCTGAAGACTTACAAGTTTGTGCCATTTGACTTCATGTATTTTGGTAATGAATCGTGATTTTACTGGGAGTAACGTAAACTCTCTACTGTCATTAAATCAAATATTAAATTTTCAGATACAGTAAATCTTCAAAGTACCTCCTCAGTACTTCCCCCTCTTCCCACAGTCTGCCACAACTAGGAAACACTGCCTATTATCTTGCTTATGACTGCAGTTGAATTTGTATGCAAGAGTACCAATAGGAGCATAGCTCTCCTTTTATCCAGAAAGAGGTTTCTGGTGGAATGCTTCTGATTACAGCCAAAGCCATGAGAGTAACTCCTGCTTTGGAAAACTTCACAGCCACAGCTGGGAATCTCCCATGTTGATTCAAAAGCAAGTCTAGTTTTACTAGTGAAAATAATTTCTTCAGAAGGAACATGAGAAAGTCCTGGTGCCATGACTGTGTAACACCTGAGCACTCGGTAAGACAGCACACATACACAAATACACACGTGGTGTGGGTGAGCCACACCAGTGCCAACACTCCCAGCTCACCCAACAGTAGCAGCATGGGAAGAGCAGAAAAAAGAGCTGTATCAGAGAAACACCAAACGTGCCAGATTTTAACTGACCTGTGCAACATGAATGAACTTGATGAACACTTCAGCACGAAGCTGTGGTGTTGGTCTGCTGAGAACCATTAGCTGCACCCACTGAGAGATACCATTGCAAAGAGAAATTGATCTTTCCATTGTTGGGTTCTCTTTCACACAACTATTCACAATGTAGTTCTGATAATCTGAGAACTTGAACAAACAAAAGACGTGTAAATGAAAATTCATGTAGTTTCATATACCTCTGAACTAAGCTACACTAATACAAAAAGCAAGTTCGGTGGGATTCATATAAAACTGAGATAAGACCATTAAGAGTGAGGGCTACAGATTGCTTAGTACTTTTAATATCACTTATGAGATTCTCTTATTTAATCAAGGCAGTCTAAAATTGTTCAACTGATACATGCAACGCTTTTTAAAAAATCCATTCTTACATTAAGATTAAAGAGAAGAAATAATTTGCTTTTGTTGATGCAATTTTTATCCATTCTGTTGATTTATCAATTAACAAAAATAATTTTAATCATCAGAAAATGTGACATGGGATTTTTACATCCATTCTTTACTATGATCACTATTACTAAGATCTTACCAAAAACACTCATAAGCTGTAAGAGACATACATTCCACAGGAATATGTGGAATAGCATTGACCTTGAAGCAAAGGTCATAAATTGTCATGCTGTTGTTTGTTTCTTACTCTCCCTCTCTCACCTTTCTTGCAAATTTATAAATTTTTTCCATCTGTTTAATAAGACCTATTAGCACTTTAAAATCAGATGAGAGCAGACACCTCTAGAGTTGTCCTTATTAAATTAAAAATGGAAGAAATATTAGTAATAAGTGGAGCTGTCTCTGAGATTGCAAAGTACTTACATTACAATTACTCTTTGAATTCTGAACCCCGGCCAGGTTCAAATTACTCTGTACAGATAGATAATTTTTCAATATCTGACTAAATAATTATGGACTTCACAGCAGTTTCAGTACAACTATGAATCAGTTTATATTTTTTTCTCAGCAAGTCATCTCCTTTGGAAAAGTTTTTTTTTTTAAGTGCTGAAGAAATTATTCTCTGAAATGCTACTTGAAAGCTTTGAATTAATTGTGGCACACAAATTTATTGAGGTCAACTGTAACAAGCATGTTAGTGGCAGATACAGTAAAGAATTTTAGGCACATAAATAATGCAAGAGTCTGTTATTGTGATGACTAACTTAAGAGCCTCAATAGGAATCCAGATTCTTACAAAAGACTGTGGCCTCCCTGTACGTTATGACTATAGATTAAAATATTTTCCAAGCACCAGCATGCCTCCAGTCATTCCTCTGTGAACACCACTCCTTGCATTTAAATTTCCTGCAAGATGGATGGTATCTCATGGAAGACTTTGCTGTATGCAGTGTATGTGAGCAAATATTCCCTTCTGACTTTCAAATGCCCAAGCCTTGAAATAGTTATTTCAGGGACAGAGCTGGTCATTTTCAGTCTTTCTCCCAGTATATGATACCATATTAAAATAACGAAAGGATCCTGTGGCTTAGGACACCATGAACATATTCTGCAAAGATTTAATTAATATAGCTAATTATTAATGACATATTATTTTCTGACCGAAGTCTTGGTAAGCTCAATTTATACAAAGATATATGCAGGTACCCCGCATATAAAATACATTTTATATGCATGCATGTATGTAACTGTTGGAACTCCATGACACATCTGACACTCTGACTAAAACTATACTTGTTATACTCATTAATTACCTTACAGCTGCACAGAGGTTTTGAAAATGGTAAGTTATATAAGCTTTGCATATTATTACTGCCTACAGGCAGCAATCTGTGCATGACTTCGGTTCTACAGCTTTTTGAGTTTAACACAAAATAGAGTCACGTACTGTCAGCTCAAAATAAAGTACATTAAAACATAAAACTGTGAAATCTTCCACCATCTAGTGAGAGCCCCTTTTCTTGCATAGGTTTAGCTTCATATTGTAGTGTTACAAAAAAACCCCACCAAAAACAAATAAATAACAGCAACAGGAAAAAAAAAACAGTGAAAAAAACATTTTACTTTCAGTCTTATTATCACACAGACTTTGCAACCTTCCTAGATTTTGGTCTCTAGCATTCACTTTTCCATGTGTAAACTGCATCAGGTTTGAAAAGAGGCAATGTTGTAGCATACTATGATGCAAGTGAAGCCAAGGTGCATAGGGAAGTTTGCATCTTATCAGCTACGAACATTACTGAGAAAACAAATCAAATTAAAGAAGAAATAAATTAGATAAATCCTCAAGAATTTTTTGTGTATATGAAAGCTTTGTAAGAAAATATGCTTATCCCCACTTACATTAAAAATGGCATTTTGTAAAGTGCTTTCTTATCGCTAGTCTTTATTTTGTTATGCACAATCAAAAAATGAAGGCAGAGGCCAGGGGCCATCTTCAGTGCAGCCCATTAATCACTGCACAGGATTGCTGCACTGTTCACTGCAGCCACAGAAATTTAGCATTCCAGGAGAATATCCCAAGCTTCCTTCATCCTATTTCAGCCTGACTACTGATTTGAGTTAAAGGATGCTGCTTGCTCCTGTGTCCAACAACATCCCTTGTTCTAACAAAACGAACTTCTTTGGAAGAACATCTTGGATTTGGAAGAAGGTTTACTCCTCCTCCTTCCAACTGGTCTTGTCCCAACTCTTCCACAGCTGAGGTTCATTCTCTCACTCTCATACAGTTGTAGCAGAAGGGTATTTACTCAGAATCTAAGTTCCATTGGCCACCTTCAATACTAGTAAAATAAAGAGTCTAGAAACAGATTCAGCATGTCCAACGTCTTGTATGGCAGAGTTCATCTTGTAATACTGCTTCTCTACCATATTTTCTATGTCTTTCCCATATTTTCCCATATATGAACAAACAAACAAACAAATAAATAAAAATAACTTACTGATATTCTTCTGAAAGACTTAAATTCAAGATAGGTCAGGTGGTCTGACAGCTCCTCTGGCTCCAGGTGATCAAAAAGAAGTGACACTTTCCGTTTCTTACTGGTGTTGGCCTTTACACGCTGTGTCAGCTTTCTAGACCAATCCCTAGAATTTCTTTTAAAATAAAAATACTGCAAGTTATTTACTGAAGAGCAAAATTTTCTTCTTTCCCTCAGTCAGAGATAACATTGTTTTCAGGCCTTAATCCAGTGAAAAGTGAGTTATTTGCATTTCTAAACAGCAAACTCCTTTCATGCATTAGAGATTACATGACAAAATATTATTGTTAGTCTTTATTGTATCAATGTAACATCTTCAGTACAATACAACTGTCTTACTAAACAGCATGAGAGTCTATATAATTTCTTTAATCAGTTCTACATTTTCAGCATAGCTGCCTGTAAAACTTTGTCTTCATTGAACACATCCAGCACTCCTCCATTTAATAATTCTTAGATTTCCTTGAGCAACCTCTGATTATGAACTGTCCCCATTTGCTATTGACCCATAGAGTAATAAAATTTAATTCATTTTGAAAAGCTAAATGTCCTCTTTCATAACCAGAAACAAAATGTATGCCAAATTCCCCTCTGCTTTAGTCTGTGCATTTCCAAACTATGAACTGACACTTGTTTTGTCAGTAGTACTGTTTTACAAAACTATCTCACTCTCATGTAAAAGAAAAAGATGTCTTTCCAAGAAAGAACTGTGTGATGATGTACAGCTCTAGGCTTTATTCTTGCCACGACAAGTGTTTTATAACCAAAATCATCTAAACAATATCAAAAGTCCACCAATGCAATAAACTATATCCTCACTTAACCTTTGTTGCTAAAATATAAACACACTCTTTTTACCTCATCTGTTACCCAATCATATTGTATTTTCCTTTTTCATTGATTTCAAGTGATCTTGCAAAACCATTAGATATCTACAAATTTTCTAAATTTCCTGGATAGAGTAAAATTTGGCTGTTGTAGAGAATCGGCCCAAAGTCTACACTGCAGCTAAATTCAACCTAAGCCATTGCTGAAAGGCATTCTGTTCCTCTATATAATGTATATTACATCTGTAATGAAGTATGCATTCTTCCAAGGATAGCTAACATATGACTTATGAGAGACATTCTATTTCAATAATGGAAATTCAGAGTGAAAGTTTGTTTTCTGATTATATTGAGACTCTGACACTCACATTTGAGATGTGTCAATTAGACGACAATGTAACTCCTCACCATTAGCTCGAACCACCTCTTGAAATTCCTCCATAGCTGTGGATAGTTTAGAGTCCATTTTGAACATAATCCAGAATTCTGTAATCCAATACCTGTTAAAATTAAAACATACACGCACAAAAAAAGTTTTGATCTAGTTAGGCTGAAATTTAGTACGACCCTGTATGTCTTGGAATGTTCCTTTGGTCAGTTCAGGTCAGCTGTTTCAGCTCTGTCCCCTCCCCATCTCAAGCCCACACTGGCAGGGGCAGAGTGAAATAGAAGGCACTGATATCGTGCAATCACTGTTCAGTAGCAGGTAAAATAATGCTGAGTTTCATTCACAGATTCAATGCACAGCATTATAGAGGCTGCTATGAACAAAGTTAACTCTATCCCAGACAGACACAGTACCCAGCACAATACATGTAAAAACCTGTACTTGTTGGAAAAATGGAAATTCTTACGGGTGCATGTATGTATGTATGAACTTGCCTGGAAACAAAAATGTTACCAGATCTCACACAATACTAAAGCATTCTGACATAACCAATAATAATCTGCTCTGAGAATAATAAAATCATCACAATTTAAAACAAATTCTACTTTCCTGTTACTAATAATTTCTGCCTTTGATGATACCTCTTTTTAACACAATCTATTAGAGCTGAATATTTTCCCTCTCTTCTATTTTCTCTAAACTGAGATATCAAACTTTATTATACTTAATAGGTAAAAAGAAATAAATAGGTAAAAATAAAAGTGTTCCAGGACCATTGCAAGTGATGAAGTAGAATTACTAAGAATTACCTATCAAATGCAACAGAACTTTGTTCAGTATAAAAATATATGCAATATCCCACTTAATTTTTAATAGATCTATATAATATTAGACCCGCTTCTATCATTTCCTGACCTCTGCCAATTTTCACTGACGTTTATGATACAGATTCATTTAGATTCAAAACTGTGACCTGACAACTCATGCACGGATTTAAACAGATCTGCTAAAAGCCAGTTGGACCTTTTTATGAAAAGCTGCTAAAGGGAACCTTGAAAAGCTGAAGCAGAGCATCTGTTTCTCCTTTTAATGTCAATTTCAGATATGCAAAAAACATAATTATATTTTTCACATGGATGACTGCAGACTAACAACTAATAGCTACCAACCAAGAATATACTTACCTCACAAAATAGCATATCTTTACACACACCATGGAAGAGTTGTTTTCTAAAGCATTAAGATAGGTAGAAAACTGTTAAGGAAAACCACATCCATTCGCATGTGATGTAAAATGTAACATGCTTGATACATCCCAACATTTAAGCAACAAGAATCATCCTGCTGATAGCAAATATATGTCAGATTAGGGTTTTACATAAGTATACACAAAGTATATTGCAAGTTTTTTACCGGAGTTTATTGCAACTATGACTCCTATGAGTAATATTGATGCAGTTGCCAGAGTACTGAATAGTGTTAACCCCTGAAGGGATTCTGTTTTCTAAATGTTTCTTTGCAACATGCCTCACAATTTCTCATAAAACTTGTGCACTGAAAGGTCATAAAAATTTGAAATATTCATACCAGATTTATCAATCAATGCATTTATGAAGCAATTCTTTTCAGCCAAATCACTGGAGATTAAAAAAGAAGAAGAAAAAAAAGAAGCTATTTTCTTTTAAACATAACCAGTTGTAGACAATGGTAGAGCAAAATGTAACATGCCTCTCCAGAGCAACCTCACCTTTCTAGCTACACAACAGTTTTCATTTAACTTGCTTTGGCAAATGAAAGAAACAACCATATTTTTCGTCTATTAGCTCTTTAAAACATGCTTTGATATTATAGCCAATGTCCGTTGAAGTAATGGAAAATCCCTTTTGAAAATGTATTATGCATGTCTTGATTCATCTAATGGAGATGACACACATCTTTTCAGGCCTGAAAAACACAATTTAATGGAAATACCTTGTGGATCCACTCACAATCTGATTGCAATTAACTGCAGCCTAGATGTACCACAGCTGAGGGAACATGCCATCCACCCTTCAAGCATGCTGACATTAGGCTGACTATAGAACTGGTGAAGTCCGAGTAAGTTCCCAAATATTTTTAAGGGCCCCTATCTGAACGTCTAAAATTAGATGACTTACAAAGAACTTGTAACCACCTAAAATCATTCCCATAATTTAGTGGATGGGAAATGGTGCAAATGGAACACTTGCAAGGTTCTGCAAAATACAAGAGCACAGACTACCTGATCCGTTCAAAACTGTCTTTAACTTTCAATTTCTTTACAGGGAATTAAACACAGAGTTAAAAACCAAGCTTGAAAAATATGCAAGTCTAATAAAAGTTGTGGAAAACATTCCATCTCAGAAAGAAGATGCAAGCACTGACTTTGTTGCATTTTCCAAGAGCCCACAAGCCTAAGTGAAATGCAGCACTAAACCACAGCTGTAGTTTAGCACACTTGATCCAGCACCTGCGATTAGAGAAGCAGCAGGACAGTCCTGCTGCAGACAGTCAGTGCTCAGTAAAGCTCTGTTGTCAAGGATGCTGCTTGTAAATGTCTGGAAGATACAGAATGTGAGGAAAGAAAGGATTATTATATTGAATTGTACCAAAATTGGATGGAGATTCTTAGCATGACAGGTCTCCATCCTGTACTGTGCTCATCTAATTAAGAGCCAACGTTTTGTAAAGCTAAGAAGACAGGCAACATACCCCACAATTAAAAATTCCAAAGAAAGGCCAGTATTGTGAACGTGATCTAGTAGCTACATTGTAAAAAAATCTAATGAGCCAGAAACACCCATACATGAGTCCAGGCAGTCAACTCAAAATGGGAACAAATAGAAAGGAAATGTTTATGACTTATTTCAGCAATTTTGAGAGTGTGTGAGAGAAATAATTTCTATTGAAAATTTTCATATCCTGATGATAAAGTTTTGTTCTTTGCTCTTTGACTTGATAGTGGACAGAGAGAGAAACAGATCTGAAACTTAGGCCCAGGTTCACAGTACCTAACTGAGGTGCCTACATTCATCTAACACCTGCTAGATATTCCCTCCACAGCCAACAGAGGGTGATTTATCCTACTTAAAACCTGACTTGGAGTTTCATCTTTTCCTCTGTGTATAACAAGCTAAACCAGACAAACAAAAAATACCAACTCTAAATCAAACAAAAGCACACCATACTACCAAAAACTGTAAAGAACAAGTATACAATTTAATTAGTGGAATACTAACACACCCATAGATTAAATATTCTCTACTTACCCATCTCAAATTTGTCAGGCTGTTAAGTTACCTTAAAAGCAGATGAAGATTACAAAGGATATAGATCAACAAGTTTCTGAAGCATGTCTGCAGAGGAGATGAAAAACTGATGCATGGCCAGGATTATTTTTAGCAGCTGGTTGTTTTGACATGCATTTCCTTCTAAATCTAAAAAACAAAAAGGATTATTCACATTGAAATATTGCTATACCTTCATAAACAATTTGCAACAGGCTTTTTCAGAATCCTAATTCTGTTCATGTATGCTATTTCAAAGATGGGGAGAGCATAATTTTTCAGGTGAGAGCCATATAACAACTACTATATTTCACTACTCTGTTTGGAAGACCCTTAAAAAAAAACTAGGAAAAAAGAAAAAAAGGCAAGCATAAAAGCAGCTATGTCTCAAAAGTACTCGTAATACCCAGAAAATTATACATAATGATCTAAGCCCAGCAATGCCCTTAAATGCTTAGCTTTAGGCATATGAATACAAACTTGGAAACAAATCATTGAACTGCAGAACAAGAGTTCAGTTACTGATCCACATCAGCTAGTCATTGGTACGACCACACTTATCAAACAGAACAGCAATATTCTCAAGTGTTTGTGAGTTTTTTGTACAGATGCCACACACAACACCAAAGTGCACACACAGGACAGGATCACAGATGTGCATAGGTGCACACAGAATGAGATACAACATATGCTAGAAACCAAGAGGTTAAGCTGTGCATGCTTCCTGTGGTGGACCTAAATGTACTGCACATCAGCTTGAACTTTACATTACAAGGATTTCAGCAGAAGAAGGGCTTTAGACTACATCTGTCTTCTGGGCCTTGTGGGCTTTTTTTTCCATATTCCAAAAAAATCAAGGACATGAAATGTAGCAAAACACTTTAAAAAATTTCAATTTCTGAAACAAACAGTTGTGAAAGTGTTTGTAAACATTAACTGACAATGTTTTCCCACCGCCAGTTGTAAGAGAACCGAAGTAGCTCGAACTGGAATTTGACACCCTTTCAAATACAAAATAAAATTAATCTTTTTGAATAATTTTAAATAGACTAACCTCTATGGGAATAAATGTCATTATCTCTTTAAAAAGCAGTAGCAGGAACGAGATAGAGAAGCAAAGCACAATACAGCGAAATGGACGAGGGATGTGAAAGAGCAGATTTCCAGCATATGAAATGACATCTACTGCTGGGGAAGGTAGGGAGAAGGCTCTTTGACTTGCACATCACCAAAATGGAACATTAAACTTAGCCCATTTGCAAAACAAGATAATCCACATTAGTGGATTAGACAAGAATTTCCATGCCCTTCTACAGGAAGATACCAAATGTTTCCACCTTCAGTGACTGGGCAAGAGGAAAGTCTGTCTGTCCTACAGCCCCACGAATGAGACCAGTATAGACCCCAAGTAACAATATGATACAAATTCTCAGTTTTACAAAGTTTATGTGTTCCTTGTTTGTGCTCACACATAATTTCATTCCTTACTGAAAGAATCCTTCTGAGATACAAACTGCCTAGGTATTACAGCACGAACACAGAGGGCAAACCAGCAAGTTATTCAGCTAGAGAAGTGGAAAATTTGCAGGGGAAGGCTGGGACAACAATCAATACTTATTCAGGCCTATAGTATTTAGCATTTTGTACTCTTTGAGTGCCTTCAAGAAGAGTAAGATTATTGTAGGCCTTGCACACAGAGGCCCGTATCAATTTTCATCCTTTGACAAAACTTGGTGTTCTGCCAGAAGCTCCATCCACTAGCTCTTGTTTAATCAGGAAAACAGTTCAGTATATGCTTAACTTGGAAGCCAAATGGATATGTGCACACATACTATTAAGAATATACAGCTTCTCGTAAGTCCTCAATATAGATCATTTCCAGACAATAAAGACAGAAAATAACACTCTCCCTCCCTTAGCACTTCCGTTATGTGCATTCCAAAATCCTCTGCTATGACATAACACAGGTATCAATTGGCTGCAAGTTCCCATTCGAATTTTTGTTTTCTAGAAGGTCTCTCTACCATTTAGGTTTTTCATGTCACAAAGGTGCAGAGAAAAACGGTATGTTCTGCCTACTATTAGTAATTAGGTCAACATATTTATGGTGTTTTCCTGCATAATAAAAGTGTATTTAGGCTTCACAACATCCAGACCTAATTATTTTGCAACAGAGGTACACTTCATTGCAATGACATGAAATTATTTTGCACACATTAAAGCAATACTAGGTGTGAGGCTATCTGTTCTCTCATCCAACTAAAAGACTGACCTTCACAAAAAAAACCCATTGTATTCGTGATAGCTTAAAAAACAAAATAAACACTTTGCAAAAAAGAAATCTAAATGTTCCCAGTAGAGTCGAGCTGTGAACAGCAAGCCTGGATGGAACTGAACCAGCCCACAATTTACAATGGCACATATCTTTGTGCAAACGCTGGAGCCAGCAAGAAGGCTGTCCTGACTGTGCTGCAAGCACAGTGCCTCTGAGTGCCTCTGCAGCATTCTCCTGAACCCCCAGCAGTTTGTTTTAAAACTCCTTTTCATTTCCGTTTGTATACCTGCTTCTAACCACACAGCCTACTGAGCAAAACCACTGAGTGAACATGAACTCAAGTGGGATGGGTGTGTTTCAGTTAGTCAATTTACATTAAAGAAAGCTGCAAATTACTGCGCAAACCTTAGCTTTGTCTCACTGCAGCAAAATATAAATAACCAACTGCTCCCATGGTTTTCTCCTGTAAATTCCCTTATTGTACTAAGATTTTTAATAAATATACTCTGAACCAAAAAAGAAAGCAGAAGTTGAATATACTTTTCCAGCATTTAACTCCTTGAGTGAATGCATCATGACAGTTAATTAGTATTTTATGATCTATGTAGTAGCACAAAGCCACTAAAAACTACAATTGCAAAAGTCCCATTTCTTATGTGAGACTTAGAATACACAAGGGTAAGAACCTTCTAATCTAGGCCCATCAATCCCCTACTGCATGGTCCAACGAGTGACTCCTCATAATCCATAATCCGTGATTTAGAAATATCTTAAGTATTGCTTGCTCCTTTAAAACTTTAGAGAAACAAGTTACTCAAAAGTCAGTAAGGCTTTAAGAGCAAATTACATGCTTTTCTCCAGGTCCTGATGGCCACAAGCCTGTGGTAAATACACTTAACAGAAAGAATATGTTCAGTAGAGAAGATCGCTGTAGTGAGACCTTCTCTCCAATGCATGAGTGCAACGATAAGGCAGTAGTAAGAACACCAAGGATGTCTTAACCAAATTGAATTTTGCAGGAAAGAAAAGTTAGCTTTTCTACGTCTAAGAGGCCTTTATTTCACAAGTGCCATCTTTATTTCATATGCAGGTTCCAACTGTATCACCTAGAGTACAATTTGAAATGAATCAGAAGTGAATCACATAGCACTGACATCACATGATCAGTGACTAAGCTACTAAGAACACGAAGAACTTCTTGTAAACTCCCTTAAGTCTTCCAGTGGTTATCAAAATGTAGCACCAAAAACAAAAGTATCAAGCAGTTGCCAGAAGTTAAGTGCAAAGCTGAAAGTCGTGGGTTGCTATTCTGATGTGCTACACAGAACTCTTCAAGACTTCTGCAAATTTTTTTTCGAGCAGTTTAAAGATGGTGTGGGGATGGTGCTATAAATGTCTGCAAAGATTATTAAGTCAACATGTGATTTGAAAACTGAGGTGACTTATGTTCCCAAGGTCTCAAGGTTTCAAAGACCTTGATGAAATACACATATGTATGAAATATGCAGATACATGTGGGAGTACATGGCAGGGTTTAGTGACCGAAATAACAGCCTTAAGTCAATGCATCTGCCCCACATGTGCTGCAAGATAACTTTAAAATGGCTAAAAGCAACCAAAACTAAATAAATATTTCATGAGTATTTTACAGATACTCCCTGGAAATTCCCTTTAAAACAGGAAACAGCCTGTTCCCCTTCAGCTTAAAACTTTTGCAACCCATAGTAGCCTTCTTACTCCAGACACACTACTTCTGTGTTGGAGTTTGATACCCTATAACAGAACTAGTCATTTAACTCTCTTCATTAAATTGAATACATTTGGTCACAGAGTCACAAGAAGCCACCATTCTCCTTATCAGTTATGACACCATTATTGAGGGGCAGCAAACAGATTTAACTTAAACTAATTTTTTTAATGACAACTGAACGCTTAGTTGATGGCAGATAACAGCGCTGGGAGCCAATACATTCTATTCTGCTGTTCCAATATAGAGACAGCTTTCTCAAAATTGTGCTTCAGAACCAGTTTAATTTGTTCTTAAAATTCTACAGTGATGAGGACTTCACAGCTTTTGTAGATGACTTATTCCAATGCTTGAGTTTCTCTATCATTTAAGAGTTCTCCTTTCTGTCTAATCAATTATTTCAGGCAACTTGGGCTCCTTAAGCCTAGACTCCAGGAGACAGAAGGAAATTTTCTTTGCCTTACCAATATATTTTCTCTGTTTCAGGGTTGCATCCCTCATCTATTTTCTGAGCTAAGAAACACAAATTTGTCATTTTTATTTTACTCCTCAGAGGCAAGGTTTTATAGCTATCTGGTCAACTTTGATGTTGTTTTCTGAACCCTCTGCAGCTTGCACCATTATGAAGAAAACCTGAATATAGTACTACAGAGGAGATTTTAGCACTAGACTTAGAATATTATTCTTAAAACCCTTTACATAATACCTTTATATACACCTACATTTTAAGTATATGTGCATGTATAATGTATATACAGAAAATACGAAAGTACACACATGCCCCTATGCACACACTCAGAGTTTTTGCAGTGACACAGTATCATTAATTGTAATTTATACCATTTTCAAAGTCCCTCTTCACAATGGGATCCTTTTCTGAAGAAATGCTGTATATGAAGGAATTTACCATACTCTTTTTACAGCTGATTACTCTAAGTAGAACTTTGTACTCATCCTTAGTGAATTTTTCTTTATTTCAAATTATTATCTTAAGTGCTTAATATCTTTCAGAAATAATAGAACTTAATAAGAATGTCCTTACAAAGATGACACAGTAATTAGGTAATAGAATGGGTTTTTTTAAATTTTAGCTGCAGCAGAGAGCAGGTGGAATATTGAGCTCTCCAGCTTACATTTAATTCTGTAACAGGATGATGGTATTCTCCCTCATGCCACAAGAGTGACATGATGTTTAGCAGACAGCACCAACAAACTCTGGGAATTGAACCAAAGTTTTGTTTTTGTTTGTTTGTGTCTTTTTAAATTGGCTCGTTGTCCACACATGCTTGCAACTATTGAGTTTTACATAAATTTATTTACGAGTAATTGATCTTAGGAAGAAAAATTCCAAAACTAAACTTAGAAGAAATCGGTATTTTCCTGAGAGGAAAGAACTGCACTACTTTGTAATCAATCCTGCACCCACAGTTCTCTAAACAAACCAAGTAAACACATGTTAGAAGAAACCCCATAAACTTGGTGTTTCTTCAAGTCTACTCCCTTTAAACTCCCTGCAGAACAGAGGAGGGGGAACCCACTCCTGTTCCTCCAAATACTCATAAACAATGCAGATATATCCAAGACAAAGGCGAGGATAATGTATACCCAAAAAGAATAATAAGACCAGTTTTTGTGAGGGGAGGGAACATTAGGGGAGAAAAATCTCTAGGGAAAATCATTAGCCTCTCTCAGAAACAGCTTTTGGAAAGCTACATCTTGCAGAAAGAGCTCTAGGTGGGTAATTCTTTGAAATGAAAACAAGGAGATAAAAAGCTCTTGTCAAAGAGAAATGGGATGATTTTCAGAAATTAAAATGTACTTTGAGAGAAACCAAATGCAATGTGGGTGGAAAGCATTCCATTAGCCTTGGAAATTCAGATGAGGTACACAGAAGAAGATAAAAAGTTTGCACACACGGACGGCACACCACACATCGTTCTACAGCATATTTAAAATAATGATTCTAGCAAATTTAGATGCAAACTTTTAAATCAAATAGTCTTCTTCTCTAAAGCCTACAAAATATAATTCAAGCATTCAAGGCCCAAAGCTTTAAGTCATGATACTGGAGCCATGTGAATTTTTTGAGCTGCAGGCAACTCTTGAATAATTCAAGTGCAATGCTTGGCAACACAGCTGTGCTAGCATATGCACTGATGGATAGGAAAAAAACAGACTCCCAGAACAGAATCAGAAACTTCTGAGGCCAGTGACCACTGAACCCAGATGTGTGCCTAATCTCTACACTGCAGTGTTTTTACAACAAGCTTCCTTCTGCATGATTGATCGTGCAGTCACGATGATGAAGCCTGTGCCATCCAAAGGTTCCAACTGCAAGAGGCTAGCAGACACCAAGCTGCTGGCCTCTCAAGGGCTTGAAGAAGTTGCAGATCGCTTGGGTCCCACTTCCTGACCTCGATTTTCATTACTACTGCATGCTCCAGCTCCAATCCTGCTCTAATATTCCCCACTCACCATTTCACTTACATCCCTAACCTTCCTAGCCATTGCTATACTTCTAGGTGTACTCGTGGAGCTGGTGTTTACAGCCTGTGGCAAACTAACTTTAACCCAGCAGCTGGGGATGCCTTCTCATATATGTGCCCCAGCAGCCAGGAGGCTGGAGGGACACAGCCAGGACAGCTGACCAATGGGATATTTCATGTCATATCATGTAATGCTTAGCATTTAAAAACAGGCTGCAAGTTTGGCAGGGCTGCCATTGCTTGGGAACTGTCTGGGTATCAGCTGGCTGGCGATGGGCAATTAGAATATTTTGCATTGCTAAATAAAAGTTATACTTATATTTCCTGAAGTCATATTTAGAGGCATGAAGACAGAATTTGCTGTCGTATCCCTGTAGTAAATATAAGTAAATAAGAGATTGCTTTATAAAGAAAAAAAGTCTAAGTTTTCTTCATTTTCTGTTATTTACTTATTTTAGTTACTTCTTGGCTTTGGAAAATTATATTGAGAAAAGTGAAGTCAAATTTTCTAAAGTGAACTTTATAATATATATATAAAGATAACTAAGGTTCCTTTTCTTTGGGAAAATTTTTTCACAGGCATCAGGTTAAAAAAGAAATTTTCATTTTGGTACAACCACAATTAACTTTAATAGTTAGCTAAACAGCACTTAGAATTCTCCAGAGCAGTAACTACTTTTCTGTTCCGACAATGTCATGCATTCTACAGAGCAGTAATGACTCTCTGTTCCCACCAAGTCATTAATTGATCATTAACATAGTTCCTGTTGCCAGGCAATACTAAGGTTTCTGCACTGTATTTGACCAACTAGCACTCAGATTACTTAACACATAATGATCAACAGCATTTTCACACAGAACAGCAGCGTGAATAAAATTTAACTACTTGGGGGGATTGGAGACCTCAACATTCAGGCCAAGCTTCAAGAGCAAGGGATTAGAATCCTGCAAGTTTGTGCAGCATGAGACAAAACCAAACAATTGTCCAGGCAAACCTGAGAGGAAAAAAGCAAATGGCCATAGTTGCATTCTGTGGGTGTGCATATGCCTTGAAAGAATTTTTGCCTTTGTATCAGAATTCTATATTAGAATTTGTTACATAGTAAATTTGATAAAAGGATAAACTCGGTAGTTGAACTGTGATTGTTTTAGTAGTTAATTGTATGTTTCAACTAGACTGGAAGAACATATTTATATTAAAGGTAGGGTGGGTTTTTCCAGATAACTGATATGGGAAGACCTGGATAGTTTTCATTCTTTCTGTATTTTAGAAGAGAAAATTCCTACAGCTCTAAAGAGCTAACTCTAACTTTCCTGTTTTGTTGTTTGTAAGATGGATATAATACGTAGCTGACTCTCAAAGAATTCCTAAGCCTCAATATGTTTTTGCATGATATCGATATGAGCAATATAAAAATATTATCAGTTCATGAAACTACACAACTCAATAATATAGTTATTTTTTATTCCAGAAAATGTGAATTATGATTAACTTGTACCATTTTAGGTAGCTTACACCTAAGAGGCCACCAGCACTAGCACCTTTGTGAGATTTTGATTGCTATCAAATCAATTCCATGGCATCTTTCATCCAGATTAGTCTGGATGTAGTTTCCAGTGTTTCTAAGGTTTGTTTACAAACATGTCACTTTATCACACATTGAGGCAACAAAGCAGTTTAGCACGGATCAAACACTGCAGAACAACATCACAACCTACTCCTAGACCTAGCTGTCTGTGACTAATGACCATTAGAAGTTGTAAATTGCATTAGTTTCACATAAATTCTATTAAGAACATTGTTAATCTTTGAAGTTGTAATTTTTCACTTCCTTTAAGTCCTCCATGGGTGAAAATTGACATATCTGTATAAAAAAGTAGCTCCACTGCAAACAGTTTATCATGGATGAGATTTCACACAGAATTATGCTACATGGTCCCAGAAATACTTTTTGTTGCTTTCCTAAAGCCTTTTACTTGCATTTCTTTAAAGAAACCAAACACGGGGACAGGTACTGTGACATGCATTGAAGATGATACTTCTTGATTTCTTTTTAACTGAAGCGTCTGAATTGTAGGATAAGCATAGGTCATCCATATGCTACAGTAAAATACTTTCAGCATTCAAATGTAAGAGGCAAAGAGTAAGATCTTGTACGCAGAGGTTAAGGACAAAAACACTTTCATGACAATAACATCTTGAGCTCTTATGGAATTCTCCGCTTTTAAATGACCCTCAGATTTTTTTAGGAAGATGTGTTTGAGTAAACAATCACTTTCAAGTGCACTCTTGGAATTATTTGTTAGGTAATTCTAGGTAACATTTCAGGACTTTACTACAGACAAAAAGAGATATCAAATTGGCACTGTGTTGAAGACATGTGTTGTCCCGATTGCAGAGTCTTTATACACTTGTAAAAACAATTTAAACAAACTCTTTGCGTGGGCAAGGAAAAGGCCCTCTGACCCAACATGGTTTATAAGCTTGAATGAATGTTAAAATAGCTCACTGGATCTTTGAAAGCTATGTTTGTTTAAAAAAAGAAGCATCCTTAAACTTCAGATTAAAAAAGGCAGATTTGTAAGATAAAAATAGACATAGTCAAAGGAAAGAAACAGGGACCTCTTACCATGCACTAACATATAACAAAGATACAAAAAAAAGGAAAATTTTCTAGATTAGAAAGTGACTTCACAACACATATTCAGAACTTCAAGTTCACAGCAGCATGAGGATACCCTAGGGTGATACATGTCATGAGCATTTAGCAGATAAAAAGTTAACAAATTAGGTGTCCAGTGAACACTGCTAACGCATTTTTCCTCACTGATCTGTAACACTTTCTGAACTAAATATATCTTATGCATTTATGCAGTCTCACAAAGATTACTATAAGAACTAGGCATAAAAGTATGGCTGTGCTACTTAGCATGTGCTTCCTGTGTTCTACTGACCTGCCAGCAAACTAGATCCTACTGTGCTGGTTTCAACAACAAAGCTGATAGATTAAGTGCCTTTACAACTAACAACAAAGCAGGAGACAAAGCCATATCCACTTTCAGAGAACTGTCTGCCAGTCAAAAGTACATTTTTTCCAGGCATTCTATGTACTACATAATGGGAAAAAATTGATGCAGGGGGTTAAAGTCACTGTTTTATGTAAAACTCCACTCCAGAATCACAGTCATTAATGAAGATTTCCTCCAGAATAAATTATCTCCCTCCTGAAGCTGTCATATTTCAGGTCAAGATCTGTTACCTACTTCTTTGCTTCCCTGAACTTACAACTTTGGCCATTTTGTTGCCAAGTTAACTACTTTTAATTATCTCTTTATGAGCTTTTTGTTCAGGATTAATGTCTCTGATGTAGGGGTTGCACTGAATCTAACCTTTCTGCAGCTACTGTCTTTTCTAGTTTTTTTAATAATTTCACCCTACCTCCTGTTCTTCCTCTCTGTGCACTCTCCTCCTTTCTTTCTCTTTTCCTCCCCTTCTTTTCTAAGGCAATCACATATGATGCGTTTATTTGTGTTCTACAATTCTTCCTGCCAATCCAGATCATAGCATCTGTAGCTACTTATAATGTTGGAAGGTCTTCTGAGACACGTTTTGGAACGTGTTTTGAATCACTGTCCTGTATAACTAAATCTCTTCTCTTAAAACTGGTAAGAGTGGTTTCAAGTCTCTACAGATCTCCTAAGAAAGGACCAATATTCCTTTCTAAGACATTTCCTACCTTCAATCTCTCATCGTGCTATTTTTTCACGAAACTCTTGCCTTCACTTACATCCTTTGTTTTTTGTTTTGGCAACTCATCTACAGGATGATTCATCTTCATCATCCTGATTCAAACTTTCATGGGACTTGAAGGAACCTCTACTTTTAGCATCTTCTTATCATGCTGTTGAATAAACACTGGTATTATGCTACTCTTTTCAGATGTAGTGACCACCTACATGACTTCATCATACCACTTAAGACCCTCACTATTCCTGTCACTAAGGCACATGCCTGTCATTCATCAGTCCAAGCTAATGAAGACCAAGTGTGAGAGGTGAAAGAGAACACACTCTAATCACTCCACAGTAGGAATTTAAGTTAACTGCACTGACTTTTGATTAACTTGGCTCTCTGGACAAAGTCTTTCTACAAAACTTCTTGGAATCCATTTATAATACTGTAGCAAAATTTAGTCATCTCACTTTTAATTTCAACTTGGCATATCCCCTTCCTTCTCCTAATCCATATTGTAAGATAAACTACTTGTGTTTGTGTTCTTCACAGTTGTGTGTATTAATTCTTTATACCTTCTTAGTTAGAATTTCTTGTGATATTCTCCGCATATACAGCAAAAGGCTGCCAACTTCTCTTTACATACCATTGCTGACAGCAGCCTCTCTTACATACTGATTGATTTTTTCAAACTTGCATAATTGAGTCCAAGAATATAAACTCAGCTGCATCCATTACAGAGGAATTGTATTTGTACACATAACATCAACAAGTGCAGTATAATGCTAACAAGATGCAGTATATATTCTGAAATGTGACATATCATCCTCTCTATCTACTGCCTCTTGTTCTCCTTAAGACTAGACAGCAAATGGCTTTTCCCAGAAAGTAAACTTCAAATGTACAATGTCTTGGAGGGGTTCTGTACTCCAAGCATTTAAATTAAACTTGCTCATATCACAATAATTACTTTATAGACTAATACACAAAATATTATAGGTAGTATATAGCATATCCAAGACTGAAGATATAATCTCAGCCTAAACAGAACTATCAGCACAAAGGTTAGAAGATTTCAGTACTGTGCATGAGAAGAAACTTGCTCAATCATTCAGATTTCTTGTAATCATTCTGCAGCTATGCTTTTTTCCCCACTAATTTGCCTTCTGCCCCCAAATCTCTTCAAAATCTCAGATTAACATTTTTTCATCTCCTCCTTTATTGCCACAATAATGTGAAGGAATTTTGCACTGGTTTTGGTGATAGCTACAAGAGCCTCCTTTAATGAACTTCATTATGCAAGTTTAGTGTTGTAACAGTTGTATTTTTATTTAAATACCTTAATGGGAAGTTCCAACATAGCCTAGAATATGCATAATTTCATAGAAGATGTATAAATACAGACACTCCTATGAATTGTCCAATTAAGGGTCTAAACCTCTGCAGCACACAACATGATTTTAGGAATCCTTTGTGAGTTACAATGATGTTTGCTGATGCACTACAATTCACCTTGCTCAACTTATGTACAGCTTGTCAAGGGTCATGAGAACTCTATCTAGTGGACTACAGTAAATTTTCTAGCTGAAGTGTGAAACCCTTAAGAAAGATTCAAATACTTGTGTAGCTGAACTGCACAGGTACAGTTGCTTTTCTTTATTACCTTAGTCCTTTTAATATACTGATGCCCAGGAATCTGAGAACACCTAAGCACGTCTAAACTGCTATACAGAGTATTAGCCAAAAATAATCTCCTACCCAGGGTTTCACTTGCACTACTTTAAATCAATCACTGTAATAACTATACTGGATTTTTTTAATGTTACATTTATATTACTCTTTTTTCATCAAAATGTAGAGACGTTAATATTGTTCAAGCAGTCACAGTATTACAACTACATGAAGGTCTTATGTTTCAGATATCTTAGGAATAGAGCTGTATAGCAGTTCAGAGACTTCACAATAATGAATTGGGGAAGAAGCAAGAAGGAAACAAGACATTACTGACAATTACATGTTTCACCAGCTTTTCTCAGACGTGTTTCTCTGCACATGCTGATTAGAAGGCTTTAAAGTTAAAAAAAAAACCAACAAAACTCATTTTAAATAAATGTGAAAGATTAGTCATTGTTTACACAGTATTTATGCACTGTACCAGTAGATCAGCACGATGTGTTACTATTTAACTATATCGATAATTATTTCAGAGCTGAGTGGGTGTTCAAGTACATTATTCTTCTCAGGACTACTTCTGAAACCAAGACTTTGCCACATATACTTGGGAGTAACTCAAAGCACTGAAAGACAGCATTAGCAAACAGATGTGCTACTTATAAGTGAATTATTCAGAACCACTTTAAGTGTCTTTAGTAACAACATCTTTTAATAATATTGAGTATAAACACACGAATGAAAAAGTTGGAAAAGGAAACTAGGGATACACAGCTTAGGCAATGGTTACACTTTTCTATATTTCAATTCATATCGTAAAAGGACAAATGGATAACAGAATCCTAACAGAAATCACAACTATTTTTTAATCGTTCTCTTTTATAAAGAAACAACTTTAATTCTATATTGATAATGCAAAAAACAATCCAGTGTTATCTCACCTAGTTTAAAAATAATCCTTCGTGTTTAAATATGTTTAATATGAACATGTTGCTTACATGCATTATGAGAATATTATTGCAATATGCAAAAATATGATTACTTGCTAACGTTTGCAAAATTGGTGCTTGAAGGAGCAACAAATTACTCTTAGAAGTGTAGATTATTGGAATTTGTCTGGTTCCCTCAAGAAAAAGCAGATTAGTTACTCTAATCTCTCATAATATATTACACACATCTGCATAAACACATCCATCAACCAAAACCACAATCACCTGTAGCACAGACAATTCTCAGTTAACACCTTTCTATTCCACCAACAAATCAATTAAATTCCTTACTAACGTATTCAAACATAGCCAGGACAGAAACAAATTAATATGACTCTAAACACTTCCAGGCACTCACCAAAGGACTGAATGCAGGTTTCAAGAAGATCTTCCAAAGTGGCTCCTTTGGCCAGGTGCCCCAAAGGCACCATCATGACCTGAGTATGATTGGAGAGGCTGGGACAGTGGCTGGTGTGCTGCAGCTCCAGTGCTGATTCAGGGGCAGTGCTGCATGCTTGGGCAGGTTGCCTAGAAGAAAGCACAATAGTGAAGTAAATGCAAGAAGATAGAGTGGTAAATTTTACACTGCATGGGAAAGGAAGAGAGATTTAAAGGACAATTAACTCCTTCTTGTTAGGGTGCTGAAAGGCCCTCCCACTTAATATGCACACCAAAGGGACTGCTCAGTAAGTGACTTTTTTTCTGCTAAATATCAGTTCAGAGCACATGGTTACAGAACTACGTGAATAATCTGTCAGTATTATCCAAAGTCTTATCTCTTTGTTGGAGAGTATGCAACAACCTCCCACCAGATGTTTGTGTGCCCACCAAAAGTAAAGAAGAAAAATATAATTATTACACACATTGGAAAACTAGCCAGACTAGCTTTATTAATTTAATTTGAAAAGTCACTGTTAAGTAACAAATTATCAGCACAGCCTAATAGTGGATTATTTCACAATCAAAACAAATATATTAAATGTATTAATTTGCATCTATTCTATACTATTATTTCGTATTAAGTTGTTTTAAAATACTATGCACGAGTAAACAAGTGTATTTAATAATAATTATAAATGAGACCAAAATAAAGCACACATCTAATTTTATTCTTGTGTTTTGACCATATAATACCTTCTACTTCAAGAAGGTGTATGTTTATGGAGAATATTAAAGGCTATTCGTTGCCTGCATACAAGTTCATATTTCTGTATGAAATAGTAAACTGGAACAATATTGTATGGATGAAAAGTGATAAAAGATATTTGCCTGCAAATACCAGGAACCACTGCAAAATCTGACTTCAGAGCATAACCATACAGTTCACAAAAGAACAACAAACACTGCCGTTTCAATACAACTTGTGTTTATTTCAGGGACTCCTGAAATTTCAGGGATTCTTTGGGTTTATTTCAGACACTCCACAGCCTTCCTAAACAAGTGACTCCAGCGCCTTTAGCTGCTACCTTAAGCTTTCACATAACTTTTCTTGGAACACGATGCAAGGCTCTTTTAATCAGCTGTCAGTCGCAGAAAGAAAAGGCATAGAAATTCCTCCAGTGTGTGTATTACATACAGATAGTAGAATAAATTCACAGACATCCCCGAATAGGCACTCCTGCACGAAGCTAAAAATATGCATGCCTTATGAAGATAGACTGGACCCTACCTCATCCCCGTGAAAGTCCAGCCTTATCCTCACCTTTCCTTCTTACTTGAATGCTGGGAAAGCCAGGAAACTGACCACGCTGTCATTTACAACCCAGCACTGATCCCAAGCCTTCATAGTTTCAAAGTCAGGAAAATACTCGCCTGACCCTTCAGAGGCAGTAACCATCACTGAGCTCCTCCGTAGTTAGACTGACGGTAGCTGACATGCAAATGTTCTCTTCCCTTCCCCCTTTTTCTCAATTTCCCTCTTAGCTTTGTGATCTGACTTCCTGTTCTCATATAAAAAGAACAAGAGCCTGATCAGCTTTCAGTGTTTTCTTTTCACAAGCTTAAACCCCTCTCCTAGCTTTATTCCAGTGCCTCTTCAACACCGGGCAGAGGATCCCAGCAAGTAGTAACAAAGTAGGAGTTAATGCAGAAGATATTTCAGGCTTTGGCAACACACGGGAGAAAACCTGAAGTTTCTACACGTGAAAAAACTTTACGGTAATACCGTGGCCGACTTGGCCACACTGGACAGGCAAAGCTCAGCCGGTGGCACCTCTGGTTTCTGCTAGAACAGATCCTCTCGCAGCAGTCACCCGACACGACAAACAGATGAAAGCGGGACCGAGGGGCAGCGGGGACCCGGAATTTGCAGTGTCCGCCCTTGGCGGTGGGAGGACATCACAAATCGGTGACCCGGAGCAGGTGGCGCTCCCCGGCGGGGCGGTGACAGCCGCGTTCCCGGCCGTGCCGCAGGTAACCGAGCCCGGGCGGCGCCCGCCGCCCCTCCCGCTCAGCCGCCCCGTAACGCGGGGCTCTCCCACCCGCGCTGACCCGCTGCCCGGCGCACACCGGCATCCATCCCAAAGGCTGAAACTAAATCCTCGCCCGCACAGCCCCTCCTTCTTTCCTCTCCCTGTCCGGTTCGGGAGGGCCCCGCAGTGCCACCCCCGAGCCCCACGGCAGCCCCCGCCAACCCCGCCGCGGGGAGCGCCGCGCCCGCTCCACCGGGCACCGCACGCTCCCAGACACCGACCCGGTACCCGACGGGAGCGACGGGGCCATAAAGCAGCACGGCAAACTCACTGGTTTTCTCTCCTCTTGCCCAAGGTGCCCATGCCGGTCGGAGCCGCAGCTCCGCCGCCCGGCTGGCAGTGCCGGCAGCGCAGGGAGCGGGGCTGCAGGGAGCGGAGGAGGCCGGGCGGAGCGGCGGGCCCCGCGCATCGCCTCCTCCCTCCCGCCTCGCCGCTCTCCCGCTCCCGTCTCGCCTCGGGAGGAGTCTGAAACCGATTCAAGTAGGGCAGCGACGGCGGCGGCCGCCACCCGTGACGAGCGCTGGCGAAGATCTTATCGGCAGGAGGAAGTTCTGAGCTGGGGCTGCTCTTCTCTGAAGCTGCCGGCTTTACCAGGTACCCACACGCGCTCCCGGCTCTCACCGCCCGGCTCTGAAGCCGCCACAGCTGCTTTTCACGGCACCACCTCGGCCGAGTAGGGCAGGGCAGGGCAGGACCTGCCCTCCCCTCCTGCTTCCGAGCCGTCACCCGTGACTGAGCCGCCCCACGGAGCTCGCCCGGCCGCGGCTGCAGCGAGGGGCGAGTGCCCGGCTCGCAGCTCGCCCCGTGGGACACGCGGCTGGCTCACCAGGTGAGCGTCTGTGCGATGCTCAGGTGGAGGCACAAAACTGAGGTGCCCACGTTGATGACTGCCATTTTAAAAGCTTATCAGGCGCCTTAGCTGTCCCTCCAGTTTAACTGCAGAGCAAGGAAAGGAGCCCCAGTGTTTTTCATGGTTCTCGTGTCACGGAGTTTCTGAGGGCTCTTCCAACTCAACGTTGTCAACTTTTCTGCTTCTGAGAAGAAATGCCCAGGCAAGAAATCTGAAAGGGCGAAGTCACTCTGTATGTTGTAACCGAAATTTGCCCAAATGGTCTTTTTTTGGAAATACACTCTACAGAGCAGTACAAAATGCATGGTCCTGGAGACGCTGCAATATCAAGATCTTATGTTTTCAAACATTGCTTAGTCATCATAATGCCAATGTGCCTCACGCCAAGATTCAGACAGATTTCATCAACTGATTCTTTAATTTTCAGACTAACTGACAAGGTTCAGATATTCCAAGTAATCTTCTGCCAACAATCAGGGCACATCTCTCTTCAGGTTTCCAAAATGATCAATTTTGCTCACTGTTTTTTGTCAGAGGCAGGGATAAATACCATTATCACAACAGGGACTGGGGCAACCTGACTGTTGCTTTGCTGAAGAATTCCAGGTAAAAAGAAAAACCCTACATATTCCTGGAAATCACAATCAGTAGGTGGCTTTTTAGTAAACTGTAAGCTCATTCCTAGCATAGAGCTTGAAGGTCACTGTGGTTTAAGAAGCACAAACACATTAATATACATCCAAGGTCACATATTATGAGCTCTGTGGAAGTAGTGTTGTTAAACCAGTCTCCTGGCTGAATTGTACTTCAGAGAAGTACATCCCATCCATCTTTACTTTTTCTTTAACATATTTTCCTTGAGAAGTTCACATGCATGCATACATACACAAATAGATGAAGGTTTGACAGAAAGAGTCCTTTCTGGCTTTGTGGCCTGAAGGTAATCCATAAGTAAATCTTACAGTACATAATCTCATACAAATATTCTGTTTTAATTTATATGCCCAGATAGCAGTTTGACATATTGATCATTGAATGTGACATTCTTCAGACGAAATGGTCTCCAAGTGTAAAGTAGATTCATGCTTGGTCTGTGTTCTCAGAGGATCAGAGATATGATCTTTGGAAAAGCTAGATATTTCTTCTATTATCAGAGCTCCAATCAGTAGTTTATTGCTTTAAAGTGTAACTTATGATACAAAGGCACTATACTAACAGAGTTGCAAGATGCTAAACGCTAGGTTGGACCATATTGCTCCCAAGGGAACGTGACCAGCTAGGTATTTTTGTACTCATGTGCTCAGATTCCTGGAATATTTTGCAGCAATAATAACTTCTAAATTGGATTTTACCACCATCAGAACCAAGTGAAAGAACTATCTTACTGCCTCAGCTCAAGCTGGATCTTTGGAGTTCAGTTTTCTTCCAGATACACCTTTTTCTCTCCAAATTACTGCAAATCCACAAACATATCTTAGCCTTGAATCAGAGAAAAAGTAATTTTCTGAAAGCTGTGCTTTCAAATCTATTTTAAGCTTATTCAGTTTGCTATTTTTCTTGGGTCCATACCTGCTCTTTAACAATGGGCCAACTAGTGGAGCATGTACATACATTGGATTGAACACACACAAAAAAAAATCCGGGCAGAAAAATAAACTCAGATAACCTAAATAAAAATTTTACATGTTCTGCCATACAGTACTAATTATTTAATTCGTTTCATATTAGCTCAGCTGCTGCCACAAGCAAACAGTAGCATGAGAGCAGGACCACACATTTTTCCAGTAGCATTTACTTAGGTCTGTTTAACATATATTTTTGTAAAAGCACATTCTGAAAGCTTTTCAGTGTCCTTGTGGTGTGGGATCATGAATGAGAAGGTTCCTTGGCACTGACAGAGCATCTGATATGTGGCAGGGTCAGTAGACAACATTAGAGAGGCAAGCCAAATAATACAGTGTAGAAAGCAATTCCAGAAAAGGAGAAAAGCTTGCTAAGATAATTTGGAAGAAGGACAGAAAATAGAAACCTTAGAAGAGTATGAAAAGTGAACATCTTTGCTAAATCTTATGCAAACTAGGTAGTAACCAGTGTCATTGGATTTAACAACTTGTCCTCAGTGAGAGCCTGCTAGGAATTGCATGTGAAAAAATTAATCTGAGCTATGACATGCCAAAGCTGCATCTGTCCTGTAGTGTCTGCCCTGTTTAAGGCATCATCTAAATGTACTTCTCTGTTATAATTAAAGTTTGTAGATCTTAAAACTCTTAGAGCAGTTTGTTGGTGTGACGGTTGATTTCTGTTGTAACTTGTAGAGCGGTTCTAGTGTCTGTTCCAAGCCTGGGTTTTCCCTTTCGATCAGGATGATCTAGGCGTTGGGTATGTTCACCAATTTATCAAACATTTCCAGTTTTGGAAAGCTGCAGAGCTAGTGAAGGTTTTGGTCTGATAACCCCATTGAGGTTATCAGACCTTTGGTAATTCTCTCGCTACTTTATACTGACATTTCTTCTGTGAAGTTTGCTTCAGTTAAACATTAACATCCATCAGTCAGCCTTCAGCTGAACAAGGTGAACGAAAGACACAACTAGAATTCATGAAAGCAGAAAAGGAAAAGTTTAGAAAAACTGCCAGAACCTAGAGTAGAGTGTGGAATACTTAGACTTGCTGGTTTTTAATTTTGCCAGAGCATTTTTTGGGTTATTTGCTACCCATGGATTCCCCACCATTTTCAGTGAACACTCAGGCTGGTGATTACAACTACTGTGAGTAAGTTTGTTCACTTCAAATGCCAAAAGTCTGTGGGATAGATTGAATGAGTCCAGTCCTAGTAATGACTCATGTAGGTATAAACATGCTGCCACATTATGGAAAATCTGTGGGTCTTAGTCTTGGAAATCATAGGCAAGATATAGCTTGTGGGTAAAGGCAATAACTTTTATAAGACCAACTGGCACAATGAAAATCTACACAATTTTGAATAGATTTAACAAGGATTTCTGTAGAGAATCTCAGAATCATACAATGTATGACTTTGGAAGGGACCTCACAGGTTCAGCTTTCTGCTCAAAGCATGGCCAGCTGTGGGACTAAGCATGGTTGCTCAGGGCTTTATTTAGCTGGATCTTAAAAGTCTGAAGACTGCACAGCTTCTCTGATCAGCCTGTTAGAACATTTGACTAATCTCATGGTTTAAAAAATCTGCAAAATTAAAACAAATCTCTATATCTTATTACTGTCTTTGCTTGTTTTGATTTATTTGTCGCCTCTCATACTTCTGCTGCGCTCTGCTGTGAAAACTTGGCTCCCTCTCAACAGCCTTCTCAGAAGTAGTCAGTCTGCTCTTGCAGCTCCCCTGAGGCCATCTCTTCTCCAAGCTGAAAAGGCCCAGTTCCTTTAGGATGTCCTCTCAGGACAAGTGCTCTGGCCTCCAGCAGTCTCAGTGTCCCTCTGGTGAAGGCAATCCAGTTTGTCAATGTCCTTCTTGTACTGGGATGCCCAGAACTGGATCCATCTAGAGGTGATGTGATCACTTCTCCCTGCTGGCTCTGTGTCTGGGGGTACAGCCTGGGGTGCTGCTGGCCCTCTCTGCTGTCAGGGCACACTGCTGGCTCCTGTGCAGCCTCTGCCTGGCAAAGCCTCCACCTCCTTTCCAGCAGTGCTGCTTCCCTGCTTGCCAACACCCAGCCTACACTGGTGCAAGGGCCTCTTCCTTCCTAGGTGCAGGACCGTGTGTTTGTCCTTGATCAGTCCATCCCTCCAGCCTGTTTAGGTGTCTCTGGAAGGCAGCCCTGCCTCAGGTGTACTGGATCATCATCCCAGTCTGGTCCTGTCTGCATCAACTTGAGGAGAGAGCACTGCACCAGCTCCCCCAGAACTGCTCACTGCTGGTCTCCAGTTACAGTAAAACACCCTGAGCCTGACCATTCAAAATTATTTTTATTAGGTGTGTACCTAGTTGCCCATCCATCTGGACTTCCCAAACTGAATGCAATGGTATTATATGAAATCATGTTGAAAGCTAAAATTTACTGAACTTAAAAAACAGCAACATCTGGAAATCCATGCTCTTTTTCCTATATTATACTACCTGGTCTAATAAAAGGCATTATCTATCCCTAAAAACCTCGTGTGTGTCCTTAAGCCATTGAAGTTATGACAGTGTAACCATGTAGAGAAACCCCTTGAAGTCTTGTGAACTTCAAAATTAATATCTCATGTGTATGGTGTCAATACTGCCTTTAACTATAAAACAAGGTATCATTTATTTCATAGCATCTCTGCTTCAATTTAAATCATAGTAAGGATACATAGTGGGGGCAAATATAGAGGCATACTGATGGGACTTGCAATTTTCAACTGCTTTGTTTGCAGAAGTTAGATGGCTAATAGTTACTAGGGAATGAGGACTGGAGAAGTAAAATTACTGCCTGATGATTGAGATAATTATTGAGATAATTGAAAACTGCTTGTGCATCTTCTATTGGCTCTAGAGAGTTCCTTGCCCTTTAAGCAACGATTCCAAAAAGAGCTTTCTACACATTTACTTGCTGTATTCCTCAGGTGCTGACTGGTCGTTCTTTTACATGCAGAAATTGCAGAAATCTGAACATTCAATAGTGAAAATTAAATACAAACTATGTTCTTCAAGGACTTTCAAAGGACTAAGTAGTGCTAATTAGTTTTCTGTAAAAAAAGTCCTCATACTCTCATTTTGAGTACTACAACTTCTGTGGCCCTTCACTTATGTGTCTGCTCCCCTTTTTAAATGGGAAAAAGACTCTCACTGTCCTTCACAACAATGAGCTGTAAAGTTCTGAGTTTTTTATATGCAGTTGTGTTGGTAAATATTTATCCAATTGCTTAGTAATATACTCTGAAAAGAATTACGTATGTGCATATGTGTGAAAATGTTCATATATTCCAGGAATGCACATATGTGCATGATTTTGCAACTCAGATTAGAGGTTTTCTCATTCAGTCCTGGAAATTTGAGACTGATAGATGAATGAATGCATCAGGCAGTACATGTAGTACTCCAGTTTCATCAGTGCCCTGACTGGGATTTTGAGCAGAGACATTCCTCCCAAAATGGCCAAATTCCTCTTCCCTTTTCCTTCTGTTCAGATACATCTTACAATATGAAGTGAGCCAGCACAGTAAAATTTAGATATTTCTAGTTATTAATAACTAAAATATTCCTTCTGTGTGCACTCTGGATTCCCTCAGACTTAATAGTCATCAGGTAGTCTAAAACTTTAAGAACTATGCCTAAGTTTATGATTAGGTGAATGTACAGATAATTTGCAGGCTGCTGATTGGCAACAGTCTTTCACTATCAGCTACATATAATTGAAACTTAGATTTTGTTGTTGCTTTTAATCAAGAAAATTTCAAACAAAAGTGGACTCAAATTAATTATTTTAGCAAAATTTAGAAAAAGCAATGAACCTATATCTTGAAGTATATAAAAACATCAAGAGGTCTGGTGAGTTAGGAAATGTTACTAACTGGTGGCATTCTTCTGAGGAGATTCACACTGATTTGTGTGGCTTTTAGGCTCAGTTCCTCAGCCTTTCCATTGATTCAAGATTTTGATATTTTGCTTTCTAGCAGAACACAGAAATACAGTAAACATTTATCATCTGCCTATAAGCATCACTTGCCTACCTTGCAAAAATTTCAGAAGCAGCACACAGTGGGGCAATATGCAGTGAAAGGTCACAATATTGCAAACTGAAATCTGTATTCTGAATCAATAAAATCACATTAAATTCTGGTATGAGAGAAAGACAAAACTTTTTATTTACTGTAATTGAGTCCAACAGCATTGCTATCATAACTTTTATTACCCTCAAGTCGTCCATAGCAAAGTAGCTTTCTTTCCTTTATAATCTTTCACAATAAACATATTTGGTCAGTTTTGATTTGGTTGCTACATGTACATACAGTTTACCTACATATTTTGATCAGAATAGCACAAAACACCTTATTTTTTAAAACATATATAGTATGTGTGTAAAGTATGGATAGATAAGGTGAAAAACAGCTAGCACCCTTGAAATAATTGTCCAGAAACTCAAGATACAGAAAGGAAAAGCATAACAATACTACTAAGAATGCTTCTTTTTGGTTCACCATCTGATTTAAGAGAACAAAATAGCTACTTAAACAGGATGTAGATAACATCATCCTAAACTCCCTTTGTAAACATTTTCCAAGGAGACAGTGATTAGCTACTTCCTTTACAGGATATCTCTTGGTGAGCAGCAAGAGGCCAGACATCACGCTCTAGAAATACAAGTGTATTGTTTAAACATTTAAAATTGGTTTCACAGTTAAATTGTTGCGGATATAACAGTCCCTTTGAAAGTATAACAGGATGAAAGTTGGGCTCACAGAAGTGTTGGGGTTTTGTTTTTTTAATGTAATGTTTACTTAATTTTTTTCTAAAATTACACTGGCCCTTCACATTGGAAAGAAATGTAGACATGGTTTCCATGTGCTTTGTTTCTGGCAGAGCTGCTTCGAAATTTCCAAACTGAGTGGATGATATTTAGTTTTGCTGCTGCAGTGTTCACGGTCAGTGATAATAATTTTGCCCTTGTTATTTGCAGTGACAAAGTCAGTGGCAGGGATTGTGTGGATAAGTAGGAGTGACAGCTCCTGCTGAATGTGAGGTGAGAAGAAATGAGGAGTAGTCATAGGGGTTTCATAGGACGTGGGTGTGGTAAGTGGTGTTTCTCTGCCCTTTCTTATTTCATCTGCAGGGCAGGAACTTTTCGAAGGGGAGTTCACCTTGAAATGCAAGGTTGTGCTGATTTGAACTGAACACTTAATTGAATGCTGAAAATGTAAGTGGACGTGATATGCCACACAGACGAGCCCCATTCTTCTTACTGAGGGACTCTCCAGTTGCATCACTTTAAAGGAAAAGTTCTTTGCTCTTCTCACCAGGTTTTGCTTGCCCCTCTCTCTGTTTCTCTGGTATGCTCATTATGTGAGTCAAATGGAGAAGAAAGGGAGAAGTTAGGGAAGGAAGAGCATCTTCCCTCAAACTCATTCCAGCAATTCATTGAGCCCATGGTTCTGGAGGATGAGAGGGAAGCAGAACCAGGCTAAGAACATGTGGTTATAGGTAATATAGGTATAGGTATAGGTATAGGTATAGGTTATAGGTAATAGTGGCTGCCAAGGACTGGCTCTCTTCTGCTGTTACTGGTACAAGAACTAGCAGTGAGTTGACCTCACTGACAATTATTTAAAAGGAAAAAGTAATTTTAGTGTGGGCTGCAGATGGTAAATTTACCAGCCATGTGTGTGCATGAAGGGAAAGATTAAGCTCTCTAAGACTCCATTTCTTGCTCATGTGTTCTCTTGTTCTCAGTTAGTCTCTATACTTATGGCTAGACCTGAAGGCTCTTTGTTCCACCTGCCCCGGAGGAAGGGTGGTAGACTGAGTAATTTAATTGATGCCTTTTAAGTTGAAGAGACCGATATTTCATAATACATTTGGAACTATTTAGAAAAAATCCCGAGGGTTTTTTCAAAGCTGTTTAAAAACTTGCTACCCATCACAGTACTTTGTTTAATTTCTGTGCTGTTCCTGAAGAATATCATCAGGATAGGGCAATACACTGGTCAGTCTCTATAGGTCTTATAGTAAAAAAACCTTGAAGAGATGGAGGAGCAAAACTGTTCTTAGACCCTTTACAGGAAAATACTTAACACTCTTTTGTTGGCGCCATCAAAGTTATACTTTCAGGAAGGGAATGTAAAACCTGCTCCTCAGTTTCCTAGATTTAATAGACACTTTGAAATAAATGCTGTCGGGAACAGGATCAGGAAAATTAACTCGATAAAGAAAATTTTAAACAAGCAGAGAAAAAATGGATATTGGTGGTCAGTTGGGGCTAGATGAGAAATGAGTAGAGGGCAATGTCACTTACTTAGACCTAAAATGATATAAATTTTCCTGAACTCCTCAGATCCTTTCCTTTTCCCAGTTTTATACCTCCTTACCTTTTCAACTTTAAAGCACTGTGTATTGTTTCCTGTTTAAAAGGACCGCTCAGAATAGCAATATTGCTGAGTATTACTGTCACTTTTCTGGATTAGAAGCCCTATCTATTGTTGGCTTCCGTTTTAATCAGGGAGAGTAGCTGTAGCAGTACTGAACAAAATGTAATGGTGAATATATACTGTTATCAGTGTTCAGTAGCATATAAATAATTGAATCATTTGAAGGTATTTAGACAGCAATTCAGCAATCTCAGTGTATTCACATTTAAATGCACTCTTTTTGCAAAATGCCAAACAAGGAGCTGAAAATTCATATGCTGACAATTAATACTATTTATAGTACATCCTTACTTATTAAGATTTCCTCTAGGGGCAATATTAAGGGGTCCTTGTAAAGCCCTAGCCCAAGTATAGTTAGGTTCAGGAACTCAGTCTCTAATTATAGGTATCTATCTATCTATCTATCTATCTATCTATCTATCTATCTATCTATCTATCTCTCTCTATATATAACGTAGAAAACAATGCACAATTGTCAAGATATGCCAAAAACTTTTGGTGCCAATATTTCTGCTTGTCAGTCTATAGTAGGGTTAGGCAAAGTATCCAATGCTTTTTGTAGCCTCAAGTAGAAGGTCTTTCAAAATTGTTAGTTTGCAGCTTTTCATTTTGCTTCTTCAGTCATCTATGAAAAAGGTGACAGTACCTGTCTCCATCTGAGCTGAAACCAGGACAAACACTTCTGAAAACTTCTTAAATCCTGTGGTATAAACATGAACAGTGAAGTCTTTTGACAACCTAAAATAATACTATAGTGAAAGTTAGAGTTTCTGTCTGAACAGTGATTGTGTGTGCTCTCTCTACCTATCTACCTGTCCTATTTTATCACTTGGGAATTTTGAAAGAAAGATCTGTTAATGTTTGCTCAGGATTACTCACAGGTTAAAAAAAAAAGTGTGCTATTTCTTTGTCAAATACAAGCACATTTTAAAATTTGTATTTAAACTTAGTATTATCTTTAAAAGTTCAGAAAACAAAGAGGAGGGGAAAACATTGGCAGTAAACTGTGTGACTAATGAGTCAGTGAATGACTGTCAATGAACCAGTGTTCCTAATGCAGACTGGTTTATGTTACTTTTGAGAGCATGCCATACATTATTATTCTCAGCATTAGTTACAGAATATTACTTAAGACTGTAGACAAAAAAAGAAGTAATTAATAGTTCCCTAGTAGAACAATGACAATAAAGAAATTGTGCTTAGGTGGACATGTCAGATTCTATCAATATTCAAATCACTATTTTAAATGGTGCAAAGTATTTGCATTCAGACAGGAAAATTGTTTAAATGCTTTTATCTCAATCTGTGGTTGTGACAATGAAAAAATAGTTCAATTTTTTTTAACGGACTGGGTCTGTAGACCTCTTGGCTTTTTTTGCAGGATAAGTGGCAAAAAATAGGTAGTAGCACACCTTAGGAGTAATGGCTGTTTGGGTTTCACAACCTCATACCTCTTTAACCTAGCTTTGATGATTTCTCGGGCACCCAGTGGGAAGCATGCACAAGCCATACTGACTTTACAGCACTGCTCATCACCACTAGAAGTCAGGAAACTACGTAGGTGTGCTAGACCATCTCATTTTCATGCAAATTTCCAAGATTATGCTGTACTAATGTTGTTCAGAGAAGGAGACATAATTTTAACATTTGACATGCTTCCATAGGAAGTCATTCCTTTGGAGCTGTGTAGGTTGCAGAACATGTTTAGGTATACCATACGGAACTGAAGAGGTATTTTATTGATTTTTTCTTTTGTTTTTGTATTTTAATTGCCTGTATTTACTTATATACAGTATGAATTACATTGCAGCCACCTTTGCAGGCATTGTTTGTAGCCCTCGACTACTTTCTTCATTTACCTTATTTTCCTGTTCGTTGAACTCTAATCTCAGTGGTTTTGGAAACATTAGGAATAAGAGGAAATTCAGGAAGTCACTCCAGCTATTTAACAAGCTTACCTCAATCATAAGCCTTTTGTTTCTCATTTTTGTGCCATTTATGTATAGATCAGAATGTGTTGTTTTGGATTTTTAAAAATTTTGTGTATCTTTTGCGCAAATACCTCTTTTTCCTTTTTTATTTCTTTGTATCTCATCTGTCTCTGTCTCTCACAAGACAAATTATTTTAAAAAGCAATAATTTAAAGCTCTTTACAATTGGTTTATGGAATATGCTTTGAAAAACAGCAAAACATTCCCAGTATACAAAGTCCTTGTACTACCTTTTGAGTGATCAAACACCATGCTTTTTGCAAGCTTAATTCTTTCAATATTTTTCATACTTTGAAAAATTGCTTAAAGAAATATTTTACACTGAAGCTGTTTAACAATGCTAAATCTTTGCCAGTTTATTTTATCGTCCATAGCCATACAGTGGTAATTTCTGATATTCTGACAGTTTTAGTGTATTAATCACACAGAAGGTGGGGTAATTAAGGAACTACCAACATGGTCATTTTACTAATGAAGAAATGCTCAGCAGGATTGATTTTATTCCACAAAGTATTTTGTCTTTCAAAATCTTTAGACCCAAGTTAAAATTCTTAATGTCCTGACATAGCTGCTTCTTCAATCTGGTGGCATCTGTTTCTGGTCAGGCTATTTGTTCTTCTGGATATGTTGCTTGAATCTCCCCTTCCCAATTAGCTGGTAGTTGGCAGTGTTCATGTTTGTTGTGAGCATTCCCTGTTCCCACAAGGTTTTTCAGTTATTGAATAGGAGAATGAGAGCATCCTACCCCATAGCCTGACATTTAAGACATTAGGATAAGATTTGAATTTTTAGAAACAGTGGAAGGAATTGAACTTAGGCATCTCATAGAATGATATCATGAGTGTCAGAGCAGTCTCTATAAGTGAGAGCATCTCTGTTAGGGATCCCAGTATCTGAGCCCTTGAATTTAAATACATTACATGTTAACGTCCTTTCCCTTTGAAGGGAATCTGTCTTCAGAACAAATTCCATAACCTCAAATTAAAAGAAATGCCTCCTTCCAGCAAAAACTTTTTCTGCACCTCAAATGTTGTTTCAGGATATAATCTATCAGAAGGAATGACCACTAACTGTGTTCATTTGCTCCCAGCTCAGAATGCAGTCTGTGGTCAATCTAAGTAACTTTAGGTTCTGGATTCTGTTCCATGGCCAAGCACCTAAAGTGGCTTCTTACTGCTCATAGCTGTTAATCAACTCTCTTTCATGGTTAAGGTCACAAAAGAAAGCTGTGGAAGAGCAAAATGTTGATTTAATGTAAGAAACTGATGCAAATATCTTAACTAAGCCAGACTTCCCCTTTAAAATATTTCATCATAATCCAACGAACACGTCTTAAACATTCTGTTGACTTATGCTTCCATCTTTCCTTGATTACATCACTTTTCCACGTTGCAGTTGTATTGCTACTGTTTGAAAGTACCACCCTTTTAAAATGTGTAATCACAGTGATTGCACAATTAGCTGTATTCGTTACTATAGCAACAAGAATAAAAACGTTCTCTAGCCCATCCCATGAAGAAAGGTCACTCGCTACTTTTGATTCTTATGCTGAATGAATGTGTATGACACAATGGAAATTGTGTGTTTTGGTTCGGTTGAAGGCAGCTCACAGTGAGGCAGAGGGAACTGAATTATACTATAACCCTTGTTTTAAAAGGGGAAATAAAATTCTTGACCCGCTCCAGCGTACTCAAATGAAACATATGTACCTGCTCTCCAGCTTCCATCACACCCTCCTGGCAGGGTTTCTCACCAGCTTGTAGAGAAGTAAGTTCCAGCATGAGACACATGCTCAAACCAAACGTTCTGATGTTAGAACTTAAATCCTTGCCTTCCTTGAGCCCCAGTGAGGCCTTGTCTATGCTGATATTTTGGATTAGATCTTGCCTCATTATTGCATCTGAGATCACTAACATAAATATTCTCCATCATGAACATAGCTTCATCCTTGTTTTCATCTGTTTCCTTTTTCTTCCTTTAAGGACAGCAGTGAAGCTTTCTGCTGCCACCAGTTCTACCCTCAGAAGGAAAATCTGATACCATCCATGCATGAGAAGTTAGTCCAGTTCATTATTTTATTATGAATAATACTGTATTTGGCTTTCTTCCTTTCAGCCTCAGTTCATAATGTTGCATTGTTTTACAAGGTTTCACTTTGTTGTTGGGTTTTTAATTAATGATTTTTTTAATACAGAGGAAAACTCTAAAACATAACTGAAGAAAGTGCATGGTTCTGTTAATATCAAAACTAAAGTAGTATGATTTCTGTCATATGGATTTTCATGCTATCAGCCTACAGCCTGGCACCCACCACTGTCCTCCTGTTTTCACAACATTTGTATAACATTACCTTTGAGACCAAGAGTTTTGAATTACCTAATCTGTGAGACCAATACTTTGTGTCCAATTTGCTGCAGTTTGCCAACAGGTTCAAAAGTTACTACCAGGACATGTGTACAGCCACCCATACACACCCACCATGATTGCTCAAGTTTCATTTCCTTAGCAAGCCAGGCTGAAAACAAGACACAAAGCCAGAGAACTCAAAACTTTTTCCCAATCCAGTATAATATCCACATTCTAGCCAGCGAAAAAATTGGAGTATTTCGTTTCCCCTGTAAGCCATATGTGTAAAAAGCAGCTTCATTCCCTGCTTATCGGGCTTTAATGCAGGAAATCCTTTGCTTGCTATTAGTCAGTTGTGTAATTTTCGTCAAATTTCCATCTCCCTCATCTCATTTCCCTTTTTGCCTGTTTAGAAACAGTATGGTCAAGGAGGAAGAAGCACTTTGTCCATTTCTTTACAGTGCTTAGCATGTTGATGTCCATGAAAGACTCCAAAAATTAATTCATAGAGCAACATTCCTTTTGTTCATTTTTGTATAATTAACCAAAACAGAAACATCATTCAGTCACCAAAACACCAAAATATAAAGCTGTTCCCAGCTAAAGTTTTGAAATCTTCCTGCAGATTAGAGGGGATTTGTTTATTGGCCAGCCAAATTTAAGCTGGTACAATTTTTTCTGAATAATTTAAAAGAAAAAAATTCAAATAAGCTTCTTCTTATGGAGAATTAATCTAAATTACTATTCTTTTCTGCTCTTAAGCACCCTTCCTAAGGATTCTTTTCTTAAGCAATCATTTATTTGACTATTTGAAATATGCCAGGATCCTAGGAAAGAAGGATTACTATCTTTTTGGGTTTTTTCCCTAAATTGAGATTTAAAAAACTACACTGAGAAATTCAGTTTGGTTTTGATGTTACTGGTGGTGCAACGAGTGCTGATAACTGAAGTAAAATTTTTTAAGTTCAAAAGAACTACACAAGCCTAGCTTACTCAGTACCTTACTGTAAACAGATCAAGTGATGGGTTCTGTGATAAAGTAGTAAGGGCACACCACCCCCTACACCCACTTATACCAGAAAAAGGGCCAGGTTTTCATTCACAGTGCTTCTCTGAGATGCTGTTTACCTCTGCTTTTCTTTCAGCACAGACTAAAACTATGGATCTGTGGCTTAGGTTTAACATCTATAAATAAGGGTTCTGAACTGTTAAAAAGCTGTTCTTGGTTTCACCATAACTATTGTCGTCTCATTTTGCATGAGAAATGTGCATTGTGCTTTGGACTAATACAGCAGTGATCCCACAAAGCCTGTGCAAGTTATGTGGGACAGCCTGTGAAACTTTAGTTTAGTTTGGATTAGATGTCCATCATTCTCAGTTTATGTTTAACCAGCAACAAGTTTTATATTGATAGAGTCACATTCTTCCTCCAATTACTTTAAGGTCTCTTTCTTCCATACAGTGTTTGCAAAGGCCTATTTCTATTTCATGCACTATTTTAAGGAATTTCCAATATTAAAAAACTTCTGATAATTTTTCCTACCTGACCGATAACTAATCAAAATTTGTTCCTGATTCGTAATTGGAATTAACAAAAAAAGCTTTGACAACGAGATAGACTAGCATGCACAATGTCAATTAACAGCCAATTACTAAACAATTCTTCTAAACTGGAATTAAGTGATGCTGCATGCAAATTGGCACGGAACAGAAGAGCAATGAGTACAGTTAAACTGAGGATTAAGGCCTGGAATAATGAGAAGCAAATATGTTGTCTGTGCTTGGAATGCGAGAACTGTCATTCTAGAGTGCATCAATGCTCTTTCCTTTCAACCTTGAATCTTGCATTTTCATCATGTGTACATGCAAACTTTGTTATAGGCTATTTTGTACTTAGACTGCTGCTTAACAAAGAATCCCAAGGAGCTGGAGTCCAAGCTTATGATGAATGCAACAACACTGCCATGAAACAGGATGTCTTCAGATCCCCTAAATAGGAAAAAATCACTTTGGGTATTAATTCTAGTTTCACCTTTTTTTTTTTTTTTCTTTTCAAGTGTCCATGTGATCTTTGAAGCAGCACACTGAGCAAGTTTTGTGCACTAACTACTGAACAGTCTGTTCTTAAAAAATGGATAATGCCTCACCAAAGAGCTGAAGTACCAGGAAACTGGCATCAGGAAAGGCATATAAAATACCCTAGACAGACGTTTTCTGTCAGTTAGATGCATGACACTTGTACCTACAAATCTGAATGTGAAGCAGAGAAGAATCTTTTTCGGATCTTGGGCAGGATAAGAGTGATATGATGTACGTTTTTAGGACAAATTCTTACACCTGAAATAAGTGAAGCTGATGTGTAAAAATTTTCAGATGATAAATATGGGAAATAACCTGAAAACACAGAAAATATTATTTAACATTCTTATGGGAGAAAAAAAAAGCACAGATATTTATCCTTTCTTATCAGCAAATTTCTGAAAAAATGCAATTTACTAAGCTTTGCACATTTATAAAATCTAGCTAGTATCTTACTGATTCTGCCATTTATTAAACATTCATCATTATACTTACTTCATACCTAAAATGACTCATGCACTTGTATGTAGAATTTCAATAACATCCTGGTTGCTAGGCTACATGTGATCACTCTGACATATGAAGTATCTCTTAGAAATGGATTTTTAAGTATATAAGGATCAAATTTGTAGAATTTGTTTATTAAAGAAGTGTTTCTGCCAGTAATTATGCAAAACATCATGACAATTTATGCCTTTAAATAAATATTTAGTTGTATTACGCACAATGTCTAACAGATGCATATGACTTTTTTTTTCCATTGCAGTAAACAACTTTTTATTTCTGCCATATGCATGTGAAAGAGTAGTTTCCTGGGTGATTTTCCTTGGCTTGTTTTCACCCACTGTCCATGTCTGTCAAGATTATTACTTGTCTCTAATTGTATTTCAAGCTCCTTCTAGCTTTTTCTGAGGACCAGTAAAAAAAATCACCTCAAATATGCATATGGGTTTTGATACATGCTTCCATGTCTTCATCATAGAAATACAGGCTTGTTTATGCACATGGCACTGAGTTTGTCCCTGCATTAAGTGCTTCCTGGCAGAGACTGAGGAGATTTCCTGGTGCTGCAGCTCCTCCATTAGTCCAATCTTCTCCAGAATTTGTGCTCGTGACAACATCTGAGCTTTGCAACCAGAGCTATCTTTGCCACACCACTATTTAATTTTGTGTCCTGAAAAAGCTGTGGTAAAAGAACACTAAACCTGCAAACTTATGGGGTTGGTATATGAGAACACCAGAGCTCATGCTTTCTGTAAAACCTGAAGTTGGTTAAATGAATTATATTTTTCAGTTCTGTTGCAAAATCAAAACAACCAGAAAATACATTCCTTCTGTGTCAATCCAAAATACTTTTTTCCTTCTAGGCAAACAATTTTCTTAGTATGGATTCAGAAAAAAATACTTCATTGTGGTTTTATTCATTTATTCATGTAGCATTGAAAATATTTGGTCTTTTCAATTTTTTTTTTCAAATTTAGTTCAGGCTTGATTTTTCAAAATGAAACTTCAAAAATATTTCATCGTTTACGAAACAAAATATTTTGCCCAAAGAATAGCAAAAAAAGAGATTTTAATTCTTCTGCCTCATAGCATTTTCATATTCAACTAGTGCTAGTACAGTAGAAAAAGATCTTTATTATTAATTAAATAATGATTTATATAAATGCTTATTTTAGGTAAATTAAACATGCATCAATAGACAGTGTGTGCCTAAATAAGAATATATTATTTCTGCAGGGCTCCTACCTGATGACTGTACCTTCAGTGTACATGATAATCAGTGCTCGCTAATTATTGAGAGGACAATATTGTGAGGGGGGAAAGTGACATTGAAAGGGAAAGGGCTGTTCGTGGTGTTATTACTGGAGCTCCTAGAGGGCCAGTCTTCTCACCACACTTGTTTTGTCATTTCATTAAAAAGCTTAGTTGGGAGATACAGGAGTGTGACAGTGGAGTTTGCTGGCAGCAAACGTGTCTCTCACTGACAGAAGGCAGCTGCAATGTCCAGGCAGACCTGCATGACTGTAAGAACTGGATTCATATACAAGGGACAAAATTAATTAGTATCAAGTACAAGTATTCTTCAGGACTGAGAGTTTCTGTTAATTTGTGAGCTTACTGACTGGAAACAGCTGTGGTGGGGACACAGTGGTTGATCACAGAATGATTTATGAGTCACTGGTGTGGTATGGCTGTAGGAGAGAAGTGCACCAGGTGACTCTGGCTGCAGTAGTGCTGGGAAGCAGTTGTGTTATTTGATGGGCAGGAGCTAGCTCATCTGCAAGAGCTCTAGGCATCCAAGCTCAAGAAAGATTATTTCAGAATGAAACAAGCATTACAGAAAGAGGTGTGCCATTCCTCTGCTCTAGTCCAATCTATTGTAAAATCCTTGTTCATTTAGCTAAATATAAGACATTGCATTCTAAAAGAAAAACATTAGCAGGAAAACAGAAATTTTCCATGATGCAGATTAAGCATTAGAACTTTCTGGGAAAATGGTCAGTAAAATATGGAGATTAATGGGTTATAGCTTTTCCCACTGTGGGCAAACAATTCAGTAATCCTTAAGATCAATTTAGAACATTTAGGAAAATAATTAGCTTATGTGGTAGCCTGCAATAGCATCCTAGGTTTAGCAACCTATAGCATAAATTAGGTCTGATAGTTGTATGGTCCTACAAGGAGTTTGCTGTTTTCTGCAGTATACTGCTCCATGAATTATTTACAGTTTATTGCAGTCTGCACTGAATACAGGAAGTAGCTTACATTTTACAATTTCTGATGTTAATAATTAAAACTAGTAAAAATTGAAAGAAAACCTGTTCATGTTGTGATAAAGAAAACCAAAGTGTAAGAATAAAATGCAAAGAGTTAAATCATGTTGCATGTCCCACGTAAGATATCTATAATTGTATTTTCCAAATATTTAGAACTTTATATTCAAATCATACTTATCATTAAATTGTGCTGAGGAAACTCAGCTCTGCTACAAGTCAGATCATAAGTGCCTTATTTTCTTCTATGTCTTGAATGATACTTAGATTGCAGAACTGTATGGAAAAGGCAATTTAATATAAAATCCCCCATTATGTTCTATAACACTAGTTTAAACTAAAAAGACCATAGCAAAAGACCATATTTCGTTTCACCCAATTTATCCTTATCAAATAGAGATGATTTTGCAAGCAATGCTTTATCTGAAGGTGACTGTTAAGGGATGAAACCGAAATGATGCTGAGATACAAGTTGTGCAAAGGACTTAACTAGGTTGAATTAGTGTAATTTGACTGCTGCTCTGATCAGTCACTGCAATGTCTGCCTGAGCCTCGGTTAGAGGATGAGCCCCCACAGGCTCTATTTCCACTCTACAGGGCTTCAGTGGTAATGCCAGTCTAAGGCACTGTTGTCTTTGCCATGCCTGGACATCCATGATTCCAGTGCTGTATTCCATGACTCCAATGCTGTATTCCATGACTCCAGCGCTGTATTCCATGACTCCAATGCTGTATTTCAGGATTCCAGTGCTGTATTCCACTTTCCCTGCCTCATACCTGACCGTGGCACTGCACTGTGAACGACGTCAGACAACTGATATGTCTTGTTTGTGCATGTTTTCTTTCTTTTTAGCATAAATCATTCAAGCCCTCCAGTTCACAGAATGACTCACACTCATACTCTGGCTTAACCTAGTGTGGGAACACACACCACAACATAAGTCCTGGAATGATCAACTTGAATAATTCCTCATGGAGCAATGACTCACAGAGCATGTCTGTGTTGGACACTAGATGTCTGACCACTGCTTAGGGAGACAAAAGAGTTTAGCTGTGAAGTGCAGTTTGGTAAAAGTGCCTGTAATCATTACAGAATTACCAGATGAAATAAGTTTTAATCAGGGCGAGAAAATCCACATCTCACCTGGGAGAATTTAACAATGTCTGACAAGATTGATTATAGGTTGATCCTCTTATTTAATCTTTCCAGTCTACACTGGTCTAGAACATAGACCACATGATATATTTTTGCTTGATTTTACTCTCAGAGGTGGATCTATCTTGGTAGCTGAAACTTACAGAAATACCCAGCTAGTAGCAAATGGTAGCATAATAAATATTTGCAGTTTGCCGGTTAAAAGCAAGAAAAAAATATAATGGAAAATCATAAGGATTAGAATACTTACCAAATGCTAACCTTATAAGCATCACAGTTATTGTCCTATTAAAAAAAAAAAAAAAGGCAGGAATATTGTTTTTAAGCTGAGGTTTTACTCTGCCCTTACATGCTCTGCTTTGATTTTGACACTGCATGTATAAGCCGTTCTAAAAACTGTGACCTCGTAGGTGCTTTTAAAATGGGCTTCTGAGAAATCTTTGTGCCTGACAGATAGTGATTTTGTAAAATCTGACAAAACAAGAGCATTAACCTCATTACCAGATACCAATTTCTTCTTCAACTTTCTTTCTCAGTCATGTGCACGTAGTTTCTGTTTAGTCAGAATTCCTGAAACAGTCAAATCTGAACTTTTCTCACAGTAAGGTACTACAGGTTGCACATGTGCATTTGAGAAGTTTTCTCTCAGATGTTCATTGAAGTCTTGGATTTGATCCAGAATTCAAATGTTCATGCACTCCATGTTACATTACTCTACCAAACTCACCTGCCATATGCTTTAACCAAGAGGGTCATTTTTTGATACCATTTCTTTCAAAGAGAAGGTAAAAATTGGCCATTTTAGCAGATTAACTAATTAGATATCTTTCTTTTTAACATGTTTTTTTTAGGTATGAAAGGCAAATGAATATTTACTTTTCTTTGATAGATAGACTCTACTTTTCTGTTTGTATGGCTTGTAACACCTGACAAATCAGACTAGATATCTTTAAAATAAATTCTACAACTGAGAGTTATATTTAACTCATGGAACAAATTAGTTGAGGGAGAGAAAGGAGTAAATTTCTGTGTAGACAAGTGGAAAAGACAAAACTGCATGTTATCAAAAAGCTGCCAGGACTTGCTCACCTAATCCAAAATTTATCCTATTAGAAATATTGCTTTTGTTTCACTTCTTTCTTTTCCATGCTCTCACTCTCCTCTGAGAGCAGTAATTTATTTGCTGTCTTTTAAGAATTTAAGTCTGTACCTTGTAATCTCCATGATTCACTGATTACTTTAAACTTAGCCACCTAAGAATACAAATAACACTTATAATACCAAAATTCAGTTAAAATATCAGCCTTAAATTCTAGCCTACTGTCTAGAGTAATCATCTGCATTCTGATTACCCCACCTCTGTATATACAAGCATTCAGATGAAAGACCAGGGCTGTGGACCATAACCAATTAGATACATCTTTTACTGAGTGCATGAGACAATGCACAGGCCTAAATATTATTTTCCTACAGGGTGTCAAAAACTAAGCTAAGAGCAGACTAGATTATGTATTCTCCTATTTATATCTACTTTCACCCTCCAGAGAAAAATGGAATGTATATGTATGTAAGAGAAAAAAGCCCTTTTAGTGAGAGCCTAAGTTGCCCTGCATTCAATATTTAATTACATATTCAAGAGACAATCTACACTATACTTAGAAGAAGAAATTTTTAGAGATTACTATAGATAAGTACATAAAGTTTCAGATCTTATCATCAGCATTTCTGAGACTCGTAATTCTTAATTAAAGGAGAGGCTATGTCACTCAGCATTGACCCAAAGAAAAATACTTATCTGCAGGCTCTGAGGAGATGCTAAATAGATGATCCCTTTACAGTCTGAGTATTTGTTGAAACTAAAATGAAAAGAGAGAAAAAGAACAAGAAGTCTTATAAAGAAACCTCAAAGGCCATTAGAGAAAGAGCTTTTAAAAAGAAGACGGTAGCATATGGAAAATAATCAGGTGCTGCTATATAGAGAATAATTTTGAAAGTAAGACAACACTCAAAAATGGGTAAAACTTGCCTGAGGTGTCTTCTCCTTAGTTAAAAGCTACTTTTTAAACGGTTTACCTAAAGAAAACTCTTTAAATACTATTTTCAATGGAAAATAACACTTATTATTCATATATTGCACATATAGTTACTGTCTGGTTGTTGTTGGCTGAAAAAATATATAAAGATAAAAATAGTTCAGTGGGTCAACCATTTTAATACATTTGAATAAAACGACCAGAAACTCTGTGTGGCTTTGAAAATAAGAGATCATTTTAATTAAATGGAAACATTGATTGGCAAAAAAATGCCACTTGGTTGTATCTCTTTAATGAGTTATTTTTACATTTAATAACTTCGACCATTTACCACTGAGATTGATGACTTTTTAAAAAAAGTTGTTGTTAAACAGTGCTCTTCTCCATTTAACCTTGCTAAATCTTTAAAAAGATATTCTTGTATTTCTCCTCAGTGCTAAAAACGGCTTCCCTGATGACATAACATTTCGCTAATTTTAAAGTAAGCTTAAAGTGGCCTGAATTGCACAGTGTCATTCTGAACCTAAATCCAAACTGTTACAAATTGTAATGCTGTCTGAAATCTGGACTCATTTTGTGATGCACATCCTTCCTTTTAGAAATGCCTTCTCTAGTAAGTGATCAGAAGCACAACTTTATCCAGTCATCCAGCACTGCACTATAGTAAGGGTGATGCAAAGCACATTTAAAATCAAAGGGCCCATAAGGCTCTTTCTTCCTGTAGGCTCTTTGGAAAATTCAGTTACAAGGAATATTGAATCAGGCATACAATGCTTTATATATAACATACCAAATTTGTTTGGTTTTGGTCTAGTTCCTAATCTCCTATACTGTCAGCTTGGTGTGTTACAAGTAGGCCAATATATAACTGTAATGAATTACATTAGTAATTGAGGAATCAATTAAAGTACTAAACTTAGGAAGTGTGTAATTCAGAGTTAATATGATTGTAAATCCGGACATTATTAATTAAAATGTTAATAGATGCATTATCAATTAACTGCTAGAAAAAACTTATTTTTAAATGAGGCAGTTTTTAGAAGGTATTTCCAGACGTTACCACATTTTAATTTTGTACCTTTTTTTTCATTATGAACATTTGAGAATATTTAAATCTGTAAACAAATATTAATAAAATATGCCAAAGCATGCAGAAATACAAATATAAGAGTAAGTTCCTAGTTTATTTTTTCTCAGTTCTGACTTTTGTTTTGAATTGCTGTTTTAAGGCTGCTCAGAATATTTGCCAGGGGACCAGCAACTCATATTTTACTGAAAGAAACAAGTTATTTACAAAAATAACTAGAATGCAAGTCATACTGGAGACCATATGTACCTCATTGGATTGATTAGAATTTATATTTTACAAGTACCTGGGCTGTACAAAGGAAAGAATCTCATTTATTTTTAAAAAATTTGCATGGATTTTTGTCCAGGTGACATGTGACTGGTGAAATTAAAGACTTCTTTGTTCTTCGCAAGACTTGTCCAAGTCACTGAACAGAATGAATATCATGTCCTTTTGGTAGATCATGTTTTCCTCTCATCTTCACCTTGATGAGAAAGCACAGAACCAGTTTGGACAAACAAAATGGGAACCAGAGCCACGACTATGTTGGCCATGCCACACTGAGCAAACCCAGCAAAAATCTTGTATGACTTGGAAGCAAACACTAGAAATCAAAGAGAAAGGTATGTGAGTACCAGTGGCCCCAAGATCAGAAGGCTGTCAGTTAGGAATGAGTTGAACTCCACCCAGGGCTCAGAGACACTTGGTGCTTTTTGTTGGTTGCTTTTTTCTCTCTGAAAACAGGTTTGGGTTGTTTTGGGGAGGTTTTTTTTTGGTGGGGGGAGGAGAAACAACTGCGTGAATTATGAAAATTTTTAATTTATATTTCAAGAGAAATTTCTGCTTGTATTGTCTTATGCCAAGTTACATCTCCCTGGAACAACACACCAGTGCTATATTTTCAGAACCTGGCTAAATGAAAACTTCCCAAGCTCTTACACAGGAGTGACACACACACAGCAGAAGGATCCCTTGGCTAGAACAGGGATTCCACTGCGTTGACACAAATTGATTCACTTCCAAACAAACAAACAAAAAAAAAGCAGGTAAATTTTCATCTTGGTTAAGAGTTTGCGGAACAAGAAGAACTCTCATATTGTAAAATTCTCAGATATTGCCTGAAATGATCACATTTCTGAGAGTGGGCTCTTATACTTTGACAACACTGGGTGGCATCGTGCAATATGGGACATTATAAAGTAATAGAATATGTACACAGATTTTTATAAGTTTATCATCTGCTGCCCTTCCAGCCCTCAGGCTGTAAAAATACTGTGAGGAACTCACAGCTAGCTTAGGTACACAATCTTGTGCAGCAGTTTTGAGCACACAGACGGACCTGATGACTTTGTTTCCTCTCAAAGGAAGTGTTCATGTCTCTGTATATAATTAACTCCACTATGAAGAAGACCTTAGAAGAGACAGATTTGGTTCTCTTGTTAGGCTTGTGGTTCATGGGGGGGATGGGGTTGGTGGTGAGGTAGAAGAGAGGATTTTGCACTTAGTCATAAGCGGTGCTGGGAGCAACTAAAACCATTAGTATAGACTGGCTCTGTGTGGGATTCCATTACCAGCACAGAAGGAGATACTCACAAATGGAGAGTGGTTTCAGTGTGGAAATTTCATTCCTTTCCAAACTCTGAACCTAGGAGCTCATTTTCCGTTACGGAACAAGAAAGAAGAATAATAAATTTCCATGCAGAGAAACACCCCCTGTGCAACAAATGACACAATTAGAGATAACTACATTCCTGATGAGTGAAATTTGTTTTCCTGACAGTTATGTGATATTTTATATGTATCTGTCAAGAACTTTGGCATTAAATTCTACTGAAAAGGCACATAGGCAAGTTCAGTATAAGCATCTATATTTGAGAAAATGTTTTTGTAAGGAAATCAATTGAGTTATTATCTAGATAATCTGAAAAACAAGCTAGAAATAAGAGCAGGTATCTCACTTCCCTGTCTTTTATTGTTATCTCTGTGGTTTTACCTCATGTAACTTTAATGCCTGTTTCTCCTCTTGTTGTATAAAGTACAGCATAATCAGAAGGACCCCCTTGACTAAAGTGCATCTGACAAGTCTTGACATACCTGATTTTTCAGCAAGTTATACACAGCAAAACAAAGAAAACCTTCTCCATCTTACATTTTCAGTTAGCTAAAAATAGAGACAAGCAGCTATTCAAGTTGCAACCTGGTTTTAATAGGATGCTATTTCTTAGGACACTACAAAGCCAGAAGGATTTTAATAAGGTTGCTGATGATTTACGAATTAATTAGGCTCATAATCAATAAAAATAAGGAAATAGAGAGAGTCATGGTAATAATGGATGAGAAACATTTTCATATCCACAGACAGGAGTTTTGAAAATCTCTACATTTGTGAAATCAAAGCATTTAAAACCTTAAATTTACAACTGGACTTTGTTTTTAAAGGTAGCAGTCACTGTAGTTACTGCAATTTTGCCTGCACTTGATTGGAAAATCCAGGTCTCTGGGGTGCTTATTAGTGGCTACACCAGTTATTCTTGGTCTGACTATTGCTGTGCATCAGGTCCCACATATTTTGAGATTATCAGTCAAAATGGCATTTAAATTCAAACAGCTCCTAAAACACTATAGCCCTTCTTTTAAATATTAAATACTATTCCAGCCAACTCTATGGAATCCATTTAACTTAAGGGCACAGGTCTCAGTGGCAGAAGCTAAACTGTAACAGTCTGACTGTGCCAACACAGGAGCCTGCAGTGTGTCCCTGTGTCCAAGAAGGACAATGGGATCCTGAGCTGCATTAGGAAGAGCATGGCCAGCAGGTCAAGGGAGGAGATCCTGCCCCTCTACTCAGCCCTGGTGACTCTCACCTGGAGTGCTGTGTCCAGTTCTGGGCTCCTCAGGACAAGAGAGACAAGTGAAGGGCAACAAAGATGATGAAGGGACTGGAACAGGTCACTTATGAGGAAAGCCTGAGGGAGCTGGGCCTGTCTACCCTGGAGAAGACTGAGAGAGGATGTTATCAATATATACAAGCATCTGAAGGGTGAATGTCAAGAGGATGGAGCCAGGCTCTTCTGGATGTTGCCAGGACAAGAGGCAATGAGGAAGAGTTTCTTTACTGTCCAGGTGACCGGAACAGATTGCCAAGAGAGTTGTGGTCTCCCTCACTGGAGATATTCAACACCTACCTGGATACAACCCTGAATAACATTCTCTAAGGGACCCTGCTTGAGCAGGGAGGTTGGAGCAGTGGTGCCTTCCAGCCTCAACCTTTCTGCAATCACACGATTCTGTGACAGCTGCTGGTGGGATCATTTCCAGCATCTGAAGCGCTGTAACTCCTGCTCTTCTCTCCTGTGTGCACCTTGTCCTTGTGCCCCATCCCTCAGCTGGCCATGGAAAGCCAACAGAGCTACCCTGTCCCATGCAGAAGCCATGTCCCTCCAGCATGGGACTGCATTTCAGAGGTGCAGGAAGTGCAGGTGGGTCAGGACCAGCAAGCCATGGAGATAACTCTGCTTGGCTTCCCTTGCTCAAACCCTTCACACATGAACAGGTTTCACACATATAGTGAGGAAGAGAGGGGGACAACTTGGCAACATGACTGCCTTATGGCGCTGGCATGACACAAAATTCCTGGGGATTGGAGCTGGAGTCCTTTTGTGTGGACAGTTAGAAGGTCTGGGTTAAGGAAATTCTATCATTTGTCACACAGGCCTAGAAGCACTGAACACAGTATTGCCTGCATACTTTTAGAAACTAACATAACAAAGTTGTTTTCTGAGCATGTACTTTCAAGGTTTTAAAATCTAAAATATTTTCATTAATTAATTTTAATTATTTGGGAAATAATTATTTAATTATTTGGAAAAATTTGAGTTTGAATTGGACAATAAATACATCGAAAATTATCTTGGAAAAATGAGTAGAAAACTAAGAGTTCCCATCAATGTAAAATGAAAAAAAAAATCAATTAATCTATTTTAGTTTAAGGAAAACCCAAACTACACAAAACCAATATGTTAAGGACCACAAGTTACCTGTTGCTTTCTTCAGGTTGTTCTTTTCATAGTCAGTCATGTAACAAACATTAGCCTGGCATCATGGGTTTGAATCTCAGTAATTGACTTGAAGAGAGTGGGAAGGATTTTATTTTTAAAAAAAACAGCAGGTGAAAAGTGACTTGGTAAAGATGACAGCTGACTGAAAAAAAAAAAAAAAAAAGGCAGCTGCCTACTCTTTACCCAAATGCCTACGCTTTGGAGCAGCTGAAACTGAACAGTTTGACAGTAAAGGATGCAGCTCGTTTTCCTTCATGCTCTGTCATCTCACCCAGCATTATTAGCAGCACACTTCAACCAGGCTGTCTTCAACAAAGAACATACTAAACACTTACAAGTTGTTCAGCATCAGATATGCTGTACAAAGTCAAGGACCTCTCCAGACGTGCCTTTTGTTTTGCAATTAGCTTATGGTTTCTCAAGCAGGAAGTCAGCTTCAGGGGTGGTGGTTTTTCTGCAGCTAAGATAATCACATAGGAATTGTCTGATCTTCGTAGGTTTTTAAACAGATATTTTTGTGCAGTCGATGGATAGAGTTAAGTATGTTTGACATTACATGAAAATTTCTCATAAAGCTATAAATAAACAAATGTAGAAACTCCTAACGATAATGTCTCCACGTGCCAACATCGCTGAGTTTTTCAATCTGTATGTTTTAATTCTGTCTTGAGTATTTGTATATTTATGAATGATTGAAACCAAACAGAAGAAATAGTATGCTTATGCAGTAATATGCTAACAACTTTCTGTATGCTTTCTCTTGTCCTGGTTTCATCCGAGGCAGAGCTCATTTTCTTCTCAGTAGCTGATGCAGTGCTGTGTTTTGGATTCAGTAGGAGAATAATGTGAATAAAACACTGATATTTTGGTTGTTGCTAAGTTGTACTTACCCTAAGTCAAGGACTTCCCACTCTGCTCTGCACTGGTGCAGCATCACCTGGAGTCCTATCTGCAGATTTGGTCAAGCACAACGTAAGAAAGACATTAAGCTATTAGAGAGCATCCAAGGAAGGTCAACAAACACGGAGCAGGGCCTTGAGGGATAGCCAAATGGCTCAGGTCACTTGGCTTGTTCAGCCTGGAGAGGATCCCTGAGAGGGGACCTCATCACAGTCTGCAACTTCCTCATGATGGGAAGAGGGGCAGGCACTGATCTCTTCTCTGTGGTGACAGTGAAAGGACTGAGGGAATGGCCTGAAGTTGTGTCAGGGAAAGTTTAGGTTGGATCTTAAGGAAAGGCTCCTTACCCAGAGGGTGGCTGGTCACTGCAACAGCTTCCCAGGGAAGGGGTTACAGCACTGAGCCTGACAGAGTTCAAGTAACTTTGTACAACACTGTCAGGCACATGGTGTGGCTCTTGGGGACGGTGCTGTGCAGGGACGGGAGCTGGACTTGATGTTCCCCGTGGGTCCCTTCCAACTCAGCATATTCCGTGATTCTGGACTTTTCAGGGTCTCATCCTCTGCCAGTGAGGAGGCACACAATAGCTGGCAGGAAGCATAGCTGGGACAGCTGACCAAACTACCCAAAGAGATATTCCCTAATGTAAAAAGCTCTGCCCAATATATAACCTGGAGAGAGTTACATGGAAGGGGGCCAGTTGTGGCTCAGGAATGGGCTGGGCATTGGTCAATATGTGGTGAGAGACTGTCTTGTCAGCTCTTCTTGTGTTTTCTCTCCCTCTCTCCCTTTCATTTACTATTATTATTATTAATTATTATTATTCCTTTGTTTCAATTAATAGATTATTCTTATCTCAACCCATGAGTTCTATTCTCTTTTTTTTCCTGATTCTCTTCCCCATCCCATCAGTAGGGGGAAGGGGAAGTGAGAAAGTGGCTGTGGCTGGTACTTTGTTGCTGACTGGGGCTAAACCATGAACATGAGCAGGGGAAGTTTTGCCTGTTTGAGGATTACACAATGTAGGTTATTTAAATAAATATCTGACTGGTAAAATAAAAATTCCTACAGCAGTCCTGCAGCTGTGACACTGGAGCTGGTGCGTTTCAGTCTTCCATTCCTGGGAAAGTTTCTTCCAAGAACATTTGCAATTCATAGCCTCTTTCTGTTGGAAATGTCTCATTCTCCTTTTCTCTACTTCCTTCTGCCAAAAACAAATACCACAATCCAGAAAGTACAATAGTTAATTATTTTGTTGTTTTCCTTTTTTATTATTTTTTTTTTATTTTTGACGGAAATACGGACTATAAACATTTATTTGATAGAATACAGGACTCATAAAATCTCTGGCAACTTAAGAGTAAATTAAAATTGGATGTAGCGTGGGAAGCTAGGATGACACGTAGTGTTTTCACCTTGACAGCATTTCACTGGAGGTGGCACAGCAAAAGATCTTGACACATCTTGACATCAGCATGAATGCCTTCAAATGGAAGGCAGGTAATTGTTTTCAATGCAGTAAGAATCTAAGCTGATCAGTAGTCATGAGACAAAAAAAAAAAGAAGAGTTTCTGTATTTCCTAGATGAGTGCTGATCTTGTGTGTATTTTTAGAGGGAAGGTAAGCAGCTAAAAATAAAATAAAATTTAAAATAGCATATATAAAAATAGCTGTATAATATATAATTAGAACTGCTTTTCCTAGTAAAAATGTGGAAAAAGTCCAGCATGGCAATTTGAAAATTTGAAATATTTGGAAATGTCATGATAAAAATAGTGCAAAATTCCAGATATCACAAAGAATGAAAGAAATTTAAGTATACAGCAGTAGATTCTATTTTCATGTTCATTAGCTGTCTCTTGAAGCTTTTCTGTTCTTTTTGTTTCTGAATTGTTGCCTTCTAATTCTTAATGTATTGGCCTTTTTCAGTTTTCTGAAATAATTGAAAGTAATAGATGAGCAGACAAGTTTAATATTTTAAAATAAACACTTTTCATGCATTAAATTTCAAGTTTATTTTTGGGCGATTGCTAACTATGTTGCATTAAAACATTGGGTTGTCATTTATCTAAGGTGAAGAGAGTGATAACAGAGTTAAAATCAACATAATGTAATAGGTAATAAAGCTAGAAGAATAAATAATGAGATATATATATAATAAAGAAAATAATAACTACTAGCCAACACAAATGACCACAGCAGCACTGCAGAGATCCAGTTCACACAGTCCTGTGCAGAAAGCTGGGCTGAGCTTCTCTGCACTCAAAACATGACGAGTCTATAAAACAGATAAAGATCCACCCACAAATAATAGAAAGGTATCTATATGTGTAAGAGTTTTCAGAATTGTGACTCTGTAAGTAACATGATTGTTTCAAAACTACATCTACATACATCCCATATGACAGTGAGATGTTGGGGTTTTTTGTAAAAGTAACTGTAATGAAAATAGGAATAATAAATGTGACCATGCTACTGCCTGCTACAATAACACTGCATTGTTTGTGTCTGGTTTTCTCTAAAAGTTTGTCAGTAGACTAATTCAGATCCAAAAAATGTGTGGTAAAGAAGTTCTATTGTGGTATCTTAAAACAGTTGCCATTGTCTAAATTGATGTCTGGTTTTACTCCATATTTACTAACCAACCCCTACCCGTGAAAATGTAAGTGTTGTGCTGGCTGAACAGTTTATGTGAGCATATTTGAAGATATGTTCTCTTTGCTCTCCAATATGAGCTGGACTCCATAGCTTTGTACTTATTATAAAGGTAACAGGATCAGGCCACATAGGAGTAATGTATGTCTAAGTCACACACTACCACTTCTTCCACTCAGAATTACTGATGCTTTAGGAAAAAAGAGGTTGTGTAGGTCAGTATGTGGTTAACAGGACTGAATTCCAAGAAATCTGGATTCTCTATTTAGCTCAGCCATTGACCTACCTAAACAAGCCATACCATTAACCTATGCCTCTTCTATCTAGTAATACCCCCACTGTCCTGATTGCTTGGATTCCAAGCTTTTCCTAATGGATCCTATTTCTTATTGGTTTGACTTAGCACCTGTCATAGGGAGGCTAAAATGCTGGCTAAGTCTAGCAGGCACATTTGTAATATAAATGTGTTAAAAGAAAGGGAAGAGGAAAAAAAGAAGTAACAAAAATAAGTGAAAATTCTTTTACCTACGCAATTATATTTTCTAGTGTAGGAAAGAAAAACAAGTGAATTCATATAAAGAAATTAGATGAAAGCAACTCCAAAGATGGGCACTGGGGTATCATAACAATGAAAAATTGTGTAATTGATGAGTATAGGATGAATAGGGGGAAAACTAAGAAAGGAAACCCTGTGTATGCTCTTCAAAGTAAATGAGCTCAAAACCACACACCAGGTTGCTGTTCCTAGGCCAAGGAGTACTTACACATGCACAGCAGAGCCCTCCAGTGACATGTACCTCACTAAACAGTCTATGAAACTAAACAATTTTATGTACAGATTTTATTTCTTCAAATACTGTCCATGTTGGAATATTTAAACAGCTTATTTCTGCCTCACTGCACACATGAAAATCCCACTGCATAAGAGAAACAGAGAACAGAGTTAAAGAAAGGGCATCTGTGGCTTCTGTTCTCTGCTATTTCATAGTAAAGTTCTCTTTTGAATTGGCAGAAGAAATTTACTTACTGCTTGTTTTTGCCTAACCCAGCTCTAGCCCTAGATAAAGTAGCACAACCGTCAAGCCTGCACTGAGTTCCTAAAACTACACACATTCCATTGCAAAATGATCGATCATTCTACCTAGCAATACATTATATTTGTAATTTTAAAAGTTCTAAGGCTATTTGTAGTGATGAACAATACTCCTGAAACATTTAAATGCTTTAGCACCCTTCAAACATTCAAAAAACTAAAGGACATTAATTGTGTAGGCATTGCTTTAAGCTTAAAAACCTTTTTATGCAAGAAATTAAGTCTTCATCAAGAAAATAACTGTTGAAATTTTAATACCTCTCAATGACAGCCACATTTGAAGAGCAATTTTATAGCATAATGATCCTTGTTGCATAATTTGGACAGACTTTTGTTCTCATTTTAATTTCCCATACGCTGCTGGCTTTACCATCTCTCCTTCCCACACCGATTAAAAGGGAGAGATCAAAAGTCAGAAGAGGAAAAACATCAAGTTTGGGCCTGGAGTTAAACTTCTAAAGGTTTCAGCACAGCTCCTACCTCAGCTATGCTATGGTGTATCTGACTAAAGCATTGGGTGCTTCACAGAAGACTTGGGCAGCTGCATTCCACCTGAGATCCCAGTGCAGACACAAGTCCAAAAGAGCAACTTTAAACCCCCACTCACCTTCCACCCAGGACTAGATTACCTAAACTTCCTGTTCCTTGTTTTTTATGTTCTTGAGGCACCTAAAAAATGAACCTAGCCAAATGATATGCCAGAAGAAAAGGCATTTTTATCTCTAATTTACCTCATATGGAAGGTTTTCTGAAATTAGGAAAGACTAGAAATCAGTTCCTTATTCTAAACCTTGCTCCAGAAATGATCTGACAACTTTCCTCAAAGCAGTTCTATAGGACTGGGTAGACTATAAAATGGAGAATCAGATTCTTGTTTTATTATCAGCTGAAGGAGAAGTTTAAATCCATCTCTTATAAAATTTCATAACAGCTACAGACTTTTCCAAGGAATGCAATGTTCGCTTTTTTGTGCCAAAAATAATCAAATACACAAAATTCTCCCATTAGAAAAAATGTCTAACAATTGTTACCCTTAGCACAAAGATTGCTCGATTGTGATATACAACAGGGTCATACTAGATAATAACTAATAACTAATAATAACTAATACAAGTTATTTCTTTAAACTCTATGACAATCTGTGAACATTTACGTGTTGTCATAAATAATAAATAAAAAAGCCATCATATACTTCTCGAAAACTTGTGACAAGTTTGTGATATAAGACATGTTTAGTGTCTCATCTAACTTTTACCTTGGGGTCTGCCCAAGTCAATGCCTTTGTACTTGTACAGGATTTCAGCAGGTGAGCTGAGCCCTATATATAGTTTTTAAAGCACTTCTGATCTCAAGTATTCTATAAATGTGGAGCAATATAAGAATAATTTTAATTTCATTTCCACATGCAGAATTATACCAGTCTGAAGCTTCTATTGCCTCCCAAGGAAGTTTTATTAACCATTAAACTCTAGAACCATAGGTCTTCAGAATTAATGTCCTTGTCTCAGTAATGCATCCTCAGCATGATTGCTTCAATGGATCAAAAACTTATCTCTTCAGAGAAGAAACCTCTACTGGTTTGCATGGCAAGATTTTGGCAGCAGGGGGGCTACAATGAAGGTTTCTGTGAGAAGCTGCTAGAAACTTCCCCCAGGTCTGACAGAACCAATGCCAATCACCATAAGTCAGAATCGTTGCAAGTAGGGACATCATTGCATAAGGCTGGTGACCTCTCAGTACTTTCAGTCTTGGGCAAAATTCTTTACTGAAAACACGATAAAGCAGCAGGGCAAGTGGGAGATGGGAAAATGAACACAGCTAACAAAGGTGCAGTGTGAACAACATGAAAAGATGACAACTGGGAATTGGAGTAAATAATTCCTCATTAAGAGAGAAAGCCAGGAAGAGACAAGAAGGAGTAAGGATGTTCAGAATGAACTGTACTAGTAGTCAGACTCTGATGACATCAATGCATGAACCTCTCTTGTGCAGCTACTTCTCAGAGTTTCTCCTGAATGGTACAGCCTGGCTTTCTCCTCACATGGTCTTTACTTTTCATAATCTGCCCTTATGGTCATTCTTCCCTCAGCTTGCCTGTTGAAGGAGTAAGACAAAAGAAGTCCTTGTACTGCTAGAATGTTGGATATTTACACTTCCTCCCACTGAGTTCTGAGTTTGTTCAGGGAGGGGTACTTTGGAGTAAGGTCTGCTTTTCATACTCATGTTACCCTGCTCTTAGGAGTGGCTTGGTTTTGCTTCCTCTGGCTGATTTTCTGGTAGATTTGACCATTAACTGTTCTGAGTGGTTACTGAAATGAGATTATTAGTATGCATTTGACTTCTCTTTCAAAGCTGTCATTTCTATAGTAGCTTCCAAAACTCACATAATACCATGCTAAATGTAGGCGCTGATGTTCTGTTTTTTTCTTCCAAAATGTAAACATATCCCTATATATGAATAATGAAAAAGGTGTCTGTGTGTGGACACAAACATTTATGTATAACAAGCAAAAAGGAGTGTAAGCCTGGCCCACCTGATGATGAAAGAGAATGATATAATTTACTTCACTCAGGACATGATTTCACCCATAGCTGCATAAAATTAGAACCATTTAAAATTCTGGCATGTCAATTCTGAGACAACTTGGGGCAGTGGGAAGGTAAGTGGAAGATGCCTCTCCTGGCTTAGGACAAATTTTTGGGAGGAAATTTCTGAAGTGGTCTCCTCTAGAAAGCAAATTCAAGTGGCCCCTCTGCCAACTGGTTCAGGAAAGATTTCCTTGGAGAAAAGTGGAAAAAACTGTTTATTTAACAAGCAAAGTACTACAAACATGGAAAAATGAATAATATTAAACAATGGAACCTTTTATTGTTCTGAAGAGGTGGCAAATGCAGAGAGAGAGTCCTTTCCGTGGGGTGTAGCTTGGCTAGCTCAATCTCTTATCAGTCCCTCCTGTGCTGGAAAATGCCACATCATGGCCCTGGATGGTCCAGAGCAAGTTTGAACAGTTCCAGGAAAAAAGACATAGTCTTGGGAAAACTTTCCTTGCTGCAACTTATGAGGAAAGCCAGCGAAAAAACAAAGGAAAACTCCCTTTTTCTCTCCCTGTCCCTCAGGTGTCCGTGCTGCAGACAGCATTCACCAAGAGAGAGCTGAAACTCTTATTTTTATATTTCTGAATACAGCCACCTCAGACATTCAACTGCTTCTCCTTCTCCCTACTCTTTGCCCTCAAATCTAGTTTTAAAAGCAAAGAACTCAATATCCAGCATAAGCAGAACAGATGATTGGAGATACAAGCATCATAAAGTCACCCCAGGACAATGCTAAATAGCTGTTTAATTTTCCTAACTCGATTTCAAATGGGTGTAATAGATTTGAGATGGGATGCTACAACTGGTTGCAAAACTATAGTTTTTATTTTCAAAGTAATTTTTCCTGCTCCAGTCTCTACCTGCAAATAAAACAGAAACATGCTAAAATAGTTACCTAAAGAATATTAAAATATTCAACAAATGATGTTGACAAAATTTGGATAATACTGTCACTTTAAATATCTCCTGCAACAGGTAAAAAAATTACCCACACCATGTTCTTTAAGTAAAAAAAATGCAGTACATACTATCATAATGTGTTTCTTCTTAAGTGAATACTGAAGAGAAAATACTCAATATGAAAAGTTCTGATGTATTAATCCAGTTATAGCTCCCTCTTGTGTAATTCATCATTACTACAGAAAACTAAGTTGGAATAGAGATCGTTTAAATTAAATTTTATGGTAGCTATTTACTTGATTCTTTTCTTTTTCTGATATTTAGAGAAATTTAGTGATATTTTAGGGTTGAAATTTTGTATTTTCATGCCATTTCAATGCCAGAACAGATAATAATACTTACAGTAAGGTTACGCTAAAACCACATTTAGAAGAATATTACCTTTGTATAATGACATGATTTTGACATCCATAGTCAAAATTATTGGGGTTTACTTAAGAAAATTTGTATTTAATCTGCTTTTTATTACTGCTGCTAAGTCTTTCTTCTATACTATTTATTAGAGGCGTTTTTTCCGTTTACATTTTGCTGACATTTGGAAAAAATCTAGCTATTCTCTTTTTATCCTCTAGTTTTTGTGTCCCTAAGTGCTCAGAGCACTGTAAGGAGCTTGTTGTCATTCTGTGTCTAAGCGTTGTGGCAATCTTAGTGTTTCTCTCAATGAAGTAAGAATTGCTTTAGAACTAATACCAGAATACTTGTAAAGGAAAAGCTGGAAAGCTTATTTTTGGTACAGAGCTTTTTTCTGACTACAGGGAAAGATTCCATTTGTTTAACTGTAGCGTTGTTGGCACTTGAAGAGTTACTTCGGAATAGGAAAAAAAAAAGCTCAAAAAACAAACAAAACCCCCCAAAAAACCAAACCAAAAAGCACTAAGGAAAAAAGGAAGCATTTCTTCCCATAATGACAGAGTACAAAGCCCAAAATGCCTCTGCTGCAGGAGGTATCTGAGTTCACTGTACGGAACCGCAAGGGGACCCAAACTTAGAAATTACCAGCCTAACTCGGAGCTAATGGCTCAAGTGCCGCTTAAATAGCGGAGTGTGGCTTTGTCAGCAGAAAATGATGGAAATAATGGATCACCTCGGGCAGACCTGCACAGAGCCCAGGGGAAAGCAACGTCCATGACGGAAACAGATGGGAAAAACCTCGGCGTTTTTCCTGCGCCAATACACGACATTCCCTGGCCACTAGGTACGGTGGAAGAGTCCAGTTTACCATCAAAATTGCGGCGGACAGCTGTTTTTATTTGAAACTTATTTTCAGAGAAAGAGACATGTATTTCTAAGAGACCACTAACTGAACCATGGCCAAACTCGGAACCGCTGGTCTGACACTTGTAGGGGCAAGGGGCGGGCAAGTGTTGGGGATGAGAGGGTATGGGACGGAGGGATTGAGGGCATATGGGATAGACGGAGACGTAGGAATGGTAGATGAAGCGGATGGAGAGATCAGACCCCTCGCACTGTTCCGCCCCTCCTTAGGCATCCAGCGCGATCGCCTGCGGGTGGCACGCGGGGGCCTTGGCTGGGTAAGCCGAGAGGCGGCGCACGGAGGCAGGCGCGGTGGGGCAGCCCCGCGTGGCCGTTGGGCGGTCGGGGCCTGATTTCGAACGGCGAACGGCCCAATCAGAGGCGCGGGCGGGGCCGCGCGCTGGGTTTGAGCCGGGCGGTGAGCGGCGCCGCGATGGCGCCCAGCGGGGTCTAAGGGGCGCGGGGCCAGGCCGGGGGAGAGAGGGTGGGGGGTGCAAGGTGCAGGGATGGCGGAGCAGAGGCGGAGGCTGGTGCGGTTGGCGGTGCTGGAGGAGCTCCGGGCTTCGTACGGGATCAAGGTGAAGAGCGGGAGCTGCCTGGCGGTGGCCAAGGCGCCGGGAGCAGCGGCGGAGGTGAGCGGGACGGGGAAGCTCAAGGGGCTCCGCTTCCCGGGCCTGGCAGAGCCAAGGCTCACACGGGTCCACGGGCTGGTCCTGTCGCCGGGAGCGCTGGTTCCGACAGCAGTGCTGTTCCTGTAATGCAGCGGCTCCCGCTAGCCCCTAACAGGGGGGTATCACCTCCTGTAATGGGGAATAGAGCTTTTTTCCCCCTTTCCTTCAGCGTGCAAGCTCTCCAGGGGGCCGTTATATAGCTGTGTTATGATTCAGGAAGGTGATGGCTCAGTGGCGCTGGATGCCCCCGCCCCCGGCAGTTTGGCACTCGCGTGTTGCCGGGCAGGCCAGATGGCGAAGGGGATGTGTTCCTCTTTTGTCCGTGGGCTTGCTGGCCACTGAAACACGCACCCTCGCCTCTGATCCGTGCAAGAGCTTTATGTGCTTCACTGTGATTGATGTCACTCACCACGGAATTAAAATCTTAGTAATTGTACTATGTCTTGGAATATAGCTGCGGTGTTGTTTCTAAAAGCTGTGTGTCTTTTACTTAATTTCTTAGGTTTTTTGGGGAATTTTGAGTGGCTTTATTTGCATGGTTTCTTAATATAAGGCATGACTAAGTATTTTGGCACAGACAGCTCTTGCCTTGGTTTGCCAGTGGTCCAGGAATGAAATCTCTCCCATTACCTTAAATACCTATTTTGAAGCTGATGAAGGAAAAAAGTGTTTTCTGTCTCAGGACTCTTATTTAAAACCGAACTATTATAGTGGATGCCAGCACTGAGGTCCGTTTCAGAGCACTGATCTTCTGGTAGACTCTTTAATTTATAAAGTGTGGACCACGGTCAAGTCCTCAACAAGATCTCTGTGCAACTGGTCTGGCACAGAGCTGAACATCCTCAGACTGAGCTTTCTGTAAGGCTGAGAAGATATTATACCATGCTGCAGTAATCCTTGGCCAATACAAATCGAGGAAGTTGGGAAGACATGCTGGAGTTGAGTTGTTTGGAAAGGGAGAAGGCAAAAGTAAAGTTAGAATTAGTTTTCTTCTCCTTGTCAATATCAAGCATATGGTTCTAGACTTTGCCATTTGAAGAAAAGCTAATAAAAACTGTGAACAATATATGCGTGTCTTGATAAAAGATGTGTGCATGACTGTCTGTAGTGCTTAAATTGTATGCAAGGAAGAAAATGTGAACTTAACTAGTGAGCAAGGTAGGTAAAGCTGCAGAATAACATTTGTTTTGACAAGGGATGCCTTTTTTACGTTATGAAGGAACAAACATAATTTTATTAGCTTTATTATTTATTAATAAGAAATTAAATCACAACTTCTGACACATCAAACAAAACCTAGTGAAGTCAGCATATCACTTAGGAATTTTAAATGTTGAATTCCAAACCACTGGATTTTTCTCGTTTGTAATCTTATACATACAGAAAAAACGTTCTCTCTTGGAGTTAATTTTTTTTTTTGTAGTTTTAGTAGCAACCTTGAACACAATGACAGATGTGTTGCTTCTCTTTCCTGACGGTATTATGTTTGTTTTCTGTAGGACAGATTAGATTGGGTCTAATGGGTTAGTTACTGATTAACAGTTTTGTAACATGGACAGCACGTTGAATTTCAGCTATGAATGACTAAGAGTTTGCATTCAGCTCTAAGAACAAGTTGGGCATGATCCCAGTTCTCTTCTGGTTGGGAGAGGGACTGGCTTGCATGTTCTGTAAACATGAATATTAAAAAATAAAGTAGAAGTTGTAGGATGTAGAAGTTGTTGATGCTGTAGGTGAACATCAGTAGTAATGACTGATGGGACTTAACTTATTTTCTAATATGTAACCTACTCTAATGTCTTGCTCTAAGGCAGTAGAGATCAGTTTTTTTAAGAAGAAATGCTAAATATGAGGTTCAGAACAGTTGTCTAGATTGTTCTATTGAGTTTAATCCTTCCAAAAAAAATCAATGTGGTGTGTCTGAGATGAATAAATATTTATTTCAATTGTCTTGTTTTGATTTTTAAGAAGAATAGGATCTAGTCAATTTGAAAAAATAAGGTGAGATTCCAAAACAATCTGGTTAATATCCTTACTGATTTGTGAGTCCTATAAGAAAACTAACTTCTTGTAAAATAAGAAGTGTAAGACATACTGCAGAAAAGCTTTCTACTGTTTCACAATCATCTAGGGTGTTATCAGCATAGTTTTAGATCTCTGGAGATGGCAGTGATTTTCCAGACAATAGCTCTTATCCATCTTATCTTTAAGACTTTGTTTTTTGCCTTAACCTCCCCTTATGTCTCCTTCTGGAATGTGTGCTTCTTTGTAATATGTAGTTGATAATTATATCAACTTTCGAATGACATGATTTGAATTTTGCATTTCAGGGTAAAATCTTTGGAATATCTTTTCATGCGTTGCCACAATCACTTGTGCCAGAATATGGTTATGTTCCAAGGTAAATTACAATGTGTTTTTAGATTTTGTGCTTACTTTACTCTCTTTATGGTATTGAACACTTGTCAGAAGAAGGAATGTTATATTTGTTCCATGCCTGCTAGAGCTTCTGGGGCATATAAGAGTAGTTCCAGGCAGAAAAGGAGGGATGCGGGAGTTACAGTGAATTCAGTTGTATTTCTTTATTCTCTTGTCATTGAGGGAAATTATTCTATATATTAAGTTTTACAAACAATAGTGAAATAGCTTTTTGTGGAAAAAAACCCAAGCTTTATTCTGAGCATCAGAACTATGTTACTCTTCTTTCCTCAGCTTTCTTGTTGATACATGTGCATATTTGGAAGAACATGTTCATACTGAGGGACTCTTCAGAAAGTCTGGATCTCTTGTTCGCTTAAAAGCTTTAAAGGTATTCTCTAAAGTGGCTCTTTCTTAATAAGCTGCGTTTCACTTGAGCATATTTTAATTTTTGAACTCTTTTCAGTCATATTCAAGTTTTAACACTGGAAGTAGATTGGTAACATTACCTGCCCTAGAAATGATAGGAGATCTAGCCCAGAAGCTGACAGGTTTCCCCCTTCTTTTTTTCTTCTTTTAAATATTTTGCCTTCTAGGTGATGAGAATAGTTTAAGACTGAACAAACTTATTAGCAATTGTGCACGCTATGAGGATGTTTGTTTAACAGTGTTCTTCTGGTGGAGGGAAGATGGGAAACCTCTAAATTAATGCACGTGGTCTGACAACCTTGCCTGTGTCTCACTGTAGATAATGTAGTTGGGTTAAACATGACAAGGCTGAAACTAACAATGGGAAAGATACGACTGTTGTGTCACGGGCTAGAGCATTACTGCCTAAATGTAGAAGTCTGACAGTATGTTGAAGACTTTAAATTGTGTTTCTTATGAAAAATTTCAGAGTAAACTGGATCAAGGTGAAAACTGCCTCTCAGCTGCACTGCCGTGTGATGTTGCAGGGCTTCTCAAACAGTTCTTTAGAGAGCTGCCAGAACCCATCCTCCCACCTCACCTGCAGGAAGGTCTATTCAAAGCTCAGCAGCTTGGGAATGAGAAGAAAACTGCAACCATGTTGCTGTCGTGTTTGATGGCTGACAGAACAATTGCAGCTTTGAGATATTTTTTCAACTTTCTGAGAACTGTGTCCTTAAGGTCAGTGTAAAGGGTGTGTAAACAGCTCTGGATTCCTTTAACCACTTCTCTGTCCAGGCAAGTGCTGTAACTTTCTGTGAGTGGTTTGCCATTTTAAACTTCCATATATGCAGATACTTACTAAATTCAGTCCTAGGCTTTTAGTTCATAAATCCAAGGTTTTCTTTATGAAAAATTAATTAATGGAGACATGACTTTGTTCAAACTTTGTGCAGCAGAATTAGCATAATTTGATACCTTGCATTCCCTAAAACTGAGGGGAACTATAACTTCTTGATTTCAATAACATAGTTGTGCAGTTATGTGGCCTGGAATGCATAAATCTGTACGTTCATCTTGTTATGTAAGCACTTCAGTGAATGAGTCTGTTTTTGTTTTTTTTAATTGCACTTGTCTTATTTAGTCTTTTCTTTTTCCATGCTTCCGTTCTGATAATTTAAATTAAAAAACCTTTTTTTGTTAAGATCCAGTGAAAACAGAATGGATAGCAGTAATCTGGCAGTGATTTTTGCTCCCAACCTCTTGCACTCGAACGAAAATGAAAGGATGTCCACTAGTACAGAAAAAAAAATTCGCTTGCAAGCTGCTGTCGTGGAAACACTTATTGACCATGCAGCAGAAATCGGTAAGATGATAAATGCTTATCAGTGTGTCTCGATGCACCAACCTATGTACAGCTTTTCTTTTCAACTTTTAAGAATGATTACAAAAGAGTACTTCTCGACTATTCCAGGACAAGTACCAGAATTTATCTTGGAGAAGATTCCTTCAATGTTAGGTGTTGATGTCTTTCAATCTACTCCCTCACTGTGCGGCCACGAAGACAGTGAAAATGAGTCTCCCAGTGACTGTAAGAGGAGGAGGCACCGAAGTGTTGGGGGTAGGTATGTTTTATGAAAATTCCAAAACCAGAACTGAGACTTCAGGTAGTCTGATCCTAACCACTTGCTTCTTTCACAAGCAGAACAGATGTCTTCAAAATGGTTTGGTTTGATTTGCAAAATCTGTATAAGACTTCAGTAGTAACATTATTGTATGTTTACTCAGTTGTCTACTGTTGTCTACTAAAGAAGCTATTTTGGATTTGTGTTGCCAGATTGATATTCTGGCTTTTTGTTGAGTCGACTTCAGATCCTGTTGCAGAAGGCTGAAGGGTTTGTTGTTGCTAATTTTGAAATGGTGCTTTTATATATACTTGGAGCAGTCAGGTCATGAGAAAGCAGGGATGCAAATGGCAAGTGGGCTTTGAATTAGAGTAGCTAATTTGTGTTTTGAAGGGTAAATCTGAATTGGATATTATTGGATAGTGTATGCTCTGGCGTCATGGATCTGGGATTTTGGGCGAGTTTTTTTCAGTTTTCAATAGGGCTGAGTTGGATTTTTTGCCAGATATGGACAATCGAATGGTGCATTCTCAGTTCCATACTCTCTTAGAGGAAATACTATGGAACGTGTATGCTTGACTTCATTCAAATCCACTGCAAAGAGATTTTTTATGTATTGCTATAAAAACATAGGTATTTATTTAGCTCATGTACCTGGAGTATTAAACCTGACAGTAGTTGAAATTAAGGCTGTATGATTGTATGTTTAGCCATGGCATGTTTTTTTGTGTATTGTACTTCTCTGTTCTGTTTGTTTGTTGGATTTTTTGTTTGGATTTTTACAATAATTGTTATTTTGAGGAAAGATTTTTTTCAGCTGTTATGAAAGCAATAAAAACTATATTGGTGGGAAGATCTGGGTTATGATATTCTGTACATAAAACAACCATTTAAACTGATTTACTCTTTTTTGTCACTGAAAAAAAAAAGTTGAGTTAAACTTGAGTTGAAAACAGAGCAAGACAAGCTTCCCATTTAAATTTGATTGCTTGGTGTGTCTTGCATTTCAGATATTGTTAGTGGAGCATTGAATAAATTTAAATCTAACAGAACACCCTCCACTACTCCTCAACAAGACAGAAGCGGTAGGTATTGGTGTATTTGTACTGAGTAAAGCCCATGCAGTATCTTCTGGATTTGTTAATTATATTCAACAATTTTTTAAACTAAAGAATTAGAACTTAGTTGAAGGAAAGTGATTAAATATAAAGTGTTTATAACTGAATATAGATACATATTTATTGAGGATACTGCATTTACTGTAATTCTTGGAGCAGCTACAATCACTGCAGTAGAGGGCTGTGTGGTTTAGCTCTGTGGGGATAACCCAACCAAACTTATGCTTTTTAGCTAATGAACCACTAAGGCTTCAGTGCAGTAGTGCAGCATTTTATCTTTAGAATGAATCTGCGAGGACTAAAATTCTTTCATGCTTACAGTCTCTAAATCTTATGGAAGATAACTGTACATTTACTTCCTGCTAATACCTATATTGTTTCATTGATGTGTGGGTTTGGATTTTCCTTTCTGGTACTCTAAACTTGCAAAAAAACCAACAAAATAAAAAACCAAACCCTAAGCTATACTGAATTGCTTTGCTTGTTCAAAATGCATGCACTTTGACTAAGCTTTTGCAACAAGTTTTTTCAGAGTTAGAACACCCCAAAACAACTGTTCACTTTATTAAATTCTCCAACTTTTACGCTATTACTGCAAATTTGATTTTTCTTAATTTCAGTCCTTTCATCAGCGACTCCGGTGGTTCTTACTCCAAGCACCAAGCGTAAACTTCCAGCTGATTGCTCTCAGGGCTTGTCCAGCAAGAAGAGACGATCTTTTAAACATAGTTTTGCCTTTGAGTTTTTACCAAGTAGCATATTTAACAGCAGCTCAACACCAGCATCAGGTACAGTGCCATCACTTTTTCCTTGCTGCTTGAAGTGGTTGTTGTTGGCTTTTAATTTAAGAGTGGAGCCGTTTGTTCTTATTAGACAGTCATTGATGCCTGTTGCTGAAAGTATTCCTTGCACTGCTTCCCCATCTTGGTAAATTGTGTATGTTTACGTCTATTGGTGATTCGTGATACATGGATTGAGCAAAAGCCAAATTCTTTCTTGGTTTTTGTTCTATTGATCTCTCATACTTGCAGTCCTCATGTCCTTTCGCCTTTTTTACTTCTTATGTATTACTCAGGTTATACTCCGGTTTCTTTCTTGGTGCACAAATCCATGAAGACTGCCCATGCATCCAACCTTTTGAAAGCTATAGTCTTCTGTCTTGGAAATGCTTAAATAGCTGATCTTAGCTCTATGTGAAATGTAATTGTTGCTTGTATCCTATCTTGTCTTTCCTCTAGATGCTACATCTCAAAACTCTAGAGAAAATTGTACTTTTGTTTGACAATACTTTAGTACCACTCTATTCTACCTAGAGTGCTTCCAACCATCAGGCTATTCTGAAAATCCTGTTTTATATTTATTTGGTTCTTTCATGTGCTGCTGACTGAAGTTAGAGTGGAAGGATATTTCTAAACTGGCTGTTTTGCTTGATTATTTTTTTTCTCCTCAAATGAGTGTTATAAAACTTAGTGCTTTTCTTATTAAATTATTTCTGTTCTCCATGAAATTGTTGTTTGTATGGATAAGCAAACCAAAGCAATGACATTTTATAAAGATAGCAGTGATGCATGTGTTTCATAAAATGTCCAGTAGTAAAAAAAAGTAACTCTTCTTCATTGTTACTTTAGCTGTTCTGGCTAGGTAGGTAAAAAAAGCACACTGCATATAATAATGAGACTGTCTCATTTTTCTTCTTGAGCTTTTAAATTTGAGGAACTGATCTGATTATAATAATGTGGAAACTTTTATTTGAGGTAGTGTTATCAGTGGCATGTAATTAATTGCATTTCAGCCACTTTTGCAGATGCTACAAGCAACAGTTTTGTTTAATTTTAAAGTGGAAGTCAAAGTAATTTCAAGCCAGCACTCTACAAAATAAGCAAAAAATTGTGCTGTTGAAGAACCTGTTCTTTATTGTGTTGACTCCTAAGTCTTTATCTGAAAAAATGTGACTATTTTAAGTTCATATAAATATAATTTTGTCCCTGTAGTTCAGTTTGAAGCAAGTCCTTGTGTGTGTCTTGAGTCATCACAAACCTCACTATCTCCCTCTACCATGGGTGAAAATCATGTGTCCAGTACGGGGAATAGAAGAAGTAAAAGACTTGCAAGCAAAAAACTATACAGGTAATTTACTCTCAAAACCTAAAGATAAATTGGGAAGATGTGTCCTTGAATAATGACCTCAATCTGTCTCTAAAATTACTGATTTTGGTAAATTTTTATAGTAATCTTAAAACCAGTGTTGCAAAACTGAGGTCGAAACAAAATAAGATCTGGTATAATAGCTTTCTGTGCCCATAAAAAAAGGTGGGCAAGAAGGCAATAAAATTAATAAAACTAGAGGAAATAACTGTAAATAAATGTCAGGATGTTTTCATTGCCATCCTAAAGAGTTTATGTCCCTTCTTCTCTTGTCCTTCCAGGGCTGAATCAGGAAAGACTGGTTGTTTTTCTCCAAAGATAAGCAGAAAAGAAATGGTTCGTAGGTCTTTACGCTTGAAATTTGGTTTGGGGAAAAGCAACAGAGAAATGGTAAGTACCCAGTCCTCTCTTTAGACTGCAGCCTTTAATCCAAAGTTTGGGGCACTGCTTTTCAGGAGTAGGAAGGATGTATTTTGTAATGGAGGGATCCCAGTGTTAATTGAACCTGCTTGCTGTCAAGTACAAGAAACTAGAGGTTTATTTGCATAGCAGTAACTGATGAGCTTGTTTTTGCTGGCATGGGCAAGGTGCCGAGGGAAGGAGCACCTGACCTGAATTGACCAAGGAGCAATTCCATGCCATGTAATGTTAAGCTCACCAGTAAAAACTGGGATGGGGATAATTTATGGAAAGTAGCCACTGCTCAGAGGCTTGCTGAGAATTGGTCTGATGGTTGTAAGTGATGACCTTTGCATCATGTATGAGTTTGGGTTTTTTCATATGTGGGGTATGTGTCCCTTTTCGTTTTCATCTTTCCAATTCTCTCCCTCATCCTGTTGGGGAATGGGGAAATTGAGCATGTGGCTGGATGGGAGCTTGCCTACTTGTTGGCATCAGCTCACCATGGTTGTGATCAGTGGGTCTCAGTTCCTGAGTGGAGTGTCTGCCCTGGCAGAGCCTGTGCACATAGTCACTCTGTTCACACTGTGATCAAGTCTACCTGAATGCAGGGAGGCTGTTCCCCACCTAAGTCTGCAGAAAATCGAGGCAAGAGGAAGTATGGCCAAGAAAAGTCTGCTGTGGCTGATTTGTGTAGTGGTTTCCTGAAGCTTCCTCTGTAAATGAGATTCCAAATTACAAGTTTATATAAAAGCAATTAACACTTTTTGTTTGTTCAAGAATATTGTATCAGGATGTGCAGCTGGCAGTAGATCAGAAAATATTGGAAGGCGTCTTGCAAGTCAGCAAGCTTTGGAAAGCAGAACTGAATGTGCAAAAAGAGATGTACTCTTCAGCCCATATGTCACTGAAAAATTCCCTAAGAAAGGTAATTGCCTAACCAAATGTATTACGTGGGGAAAACTTTTTTTTTTTTTACTTTGCAAAAGCAACTTTGTACACAAAAGTATGAAAGCAATTGGAATAAAAGTATGCTTCTAACTTCAGTCAAAAGTCACTTGAATGTTAATGGCTTCTTGGGAAAAAGAATTGGTTTAGAACAAGTTTGTTGTGTTTCTAGTGTAAGTTAGTAGCTCTCTTAGTTAAATGAGAGGAACTATTTCACTTATAACTTTTTTTACATTTCTGAAATCTAAGGGTGTAATGGCATCTTTAAATTCAGTGCTGCTTTGATAATTATTTTTTAGTAAGAATTTTGTCTATAGAAATTAAAATCACAATAAATTATTCTTAAACACTGTGGTGTTTATTTTAAGGTTCAAGGAATGTAAGCAAGTCAGAAGAAAGCTTACTAACTCCAAAATGTCACAATAAGGTAGTTCACCGAATGTCCTGGGATAGTCCAGCTGTTATGGATTCTCAGGTGATCAGCAAGAATGAGCAAATTCTGCCTGGACACTCTGAAATGGGAGTCAGCTCTTCAGAATCTGATTTGATATTTGGAAAGTCACCAGTTACTCCAGATGAATTCAAATCTGCAACTGTAAGCAAGCAAGACAACAACTTGGAACTTGTGCTTTGTGAAGATGAAAGTAATTCAACTACAGAAACATTACTGAAAGTTAAGCAAGCCTTCTCTGCATCTGGGAGCATTCTCCACAATTTGATAGGTGATAAAAAATCATCCCTCTCAGGTGTAGCAAGTGAAATATTAAATGAAACTCCGTGTCCCTCAGGGCTCGGTTCAGCGAAAGAAGTGTTAGTAGAAGAAGTTTCTGAAAATCCAGCAAATGTAAAATCCGGAGAGCTGTTGCACCAATTTAGTCAATCTGATGATGATGATAAACAGCAATCAAGAAAAGAGGAAATTGACATTTTGGAGAAAAGAAGCTTCAAAGCTTCTATTGAGATTGAACTTCAGGTCCCAAAACCAGATATAAAAAAACTAAAAGAACTTCCTATGCCTCAAGTACTAGCCGAGGAAGAGACGTTTGCTGTTGAGAACAATTCAACAAAAGATGACTTACACAAATCAGATTTCTCTGGAAGAAAAGAGGAAATAGAATTAACACACTTGCAAACAGCTGAAAACTGCATGGTAAAGTGCTGTAATTTGGAAGAGGGTACTGGTAAACCTTCTGTGGCAGGACAGTTGCCTACTTCACAGTTGCCTAAATTACAAAAAGAAATGACCCACCAATACTTGAAAGCTGAAAATTCAGATAAAGTTTTAACTAAAACATCAACTGTTTCTGACCATGGGAAGGTTTTTGACCACATACAGTGGTTCAATCAGCTCTCATTAAATGATCCAAATTCTACAATCAAACCTAAACCACCTCTGAAGTTTCAACGTACTCCAGTTAGACAGTCTGTAAGAAGAATGAATTCTCTTTTGGAGGCTAACAGACAATCTGCAAGCTCTCAGATGGTTAAGTCAAGTGATGTTGGTTCACCACTTGTTAAATCTTTGAGCTGTGATTCTTCCCTATTCCCCTGCACAGAAAAACCCTCCAAGAATTCCCTGCTTTTGCCACGCAGGAGTGAAAGCACACGTGACAGAATTTCTGTAGCTCATAAGCAGCTAGACTTAACATCCAAATCATGTTGCAGGCCATTAAATCCATCAGACAAGCCTGACATTTCTGTCAGAACTGTTGGAATCCATGAACAAAAAGCAACTGTTCATCCACCAAAGTCTGTTCTAGAAGATCTAACCAATCATGAAATGGTTAAATCCAGTTTGAAAGTTAATGCAAATATAAATATTCCAGGTGCTGCCCCAGAAAAATCTATGATCACAAGAAGTGCTTCAGGAAAGGAAAGAGTTCGTTATAGAGGCTCTCCAAAGAATCCAATATCTGAAGTAAAACTGCTACCAGCTGCAAAGCCAGTTGACTTATAAAATGTGATGGCTAAATGGGTTCTTTGTAACTTGGTTAACCTTTGGAAAAATCTAAATTTGTATTTTTTTTCTATCTCTTTTTATTTGTAATTTTTCATTTGTTTAAAGTGAATGAGTTGTGAAGATGTACAAATAGCAGTTTGTTTCATGTTGAGGTTTTCTTCTTTTGCTGAAACTTCTGTAAATGCTAGTCAGTTCAACTAAATTAATTTGATTTATAAAACAAATAATCGGTTAATCTGTAAATAATCTAACACAAATGTTTGTGTTAGATCTCAAGTTTTGATTATCTCAGCTTCTAAAAACATGCTGCATCTCCCAAAACTGTTCTTGCAGTATTTAGACTAAGCATCAAGTTCAAAAACAATTCCTCAAATATTTAAAACAAATTTAACAGACATATGAAAGGAAGTGCTTTGATGCTATTAGTAGTTAAATTTATTTACTTTTTAGTTTTAAGTGTATTGTAGCACCCCTTGATACTACTAAGTTGAACCTCATACGAGCTGTATTTCTTTTGAGGCAATTTTTTTTTGTTGGAGTAAATTTGGAGTGCATTTTCCTTGTTGAGTAGGTAAATGTCACAATATAATCCATGTGTGCACACACACTGGAGAATTATTAGAACACATGAAAAACAAATGTGCAGTTTATTCAAGAATTGTAAAGTCTTAAAACTTTATCCAGTGTTGTGTTCTGCAGTAGGTACCAAGTATTTTCAGTTATGAAATGTTTTATCTTAACATGAGAGGGGAGTTTTAATTTATTTTTAGAGCTGTAGAATTATGTTAACTAAGTGGTGCAGAAGCTGGGTTTAGATGCTGTAAGTTTTGCAAGAGACAAATGTAAGAAGCCATAGTGTGTTAAAAGTTGATTTGCACAACCAAATGTTTACATCTTTTGAAATGAAAACTGTTCGTCTGTCATCAGTTGTAAAATTATTTAAGAGTAAACACTTGAAACAGTTCATTAGCTTTTTGTATGTGTGAATTGCTTATTGGCAAAATGTTAGACCTGAAGCACTGGATACTTTTGGTTTTAATAAAACCATTGTTTATTCCCTTTTCTGAGTTTGTTCTTTTATAATGACTTGGAAAGTTAGATTATGCTGTTACACGCAGACTGTAGACTCCAAAATTAGTAAGTCTGAAAATACTGAAGCCAGAAGTAAATCTGTTCTGGCTGTCCTTTTTATTCATCTTAGCTATGTGTTGCTAATTCTCACAACTATCAAAAGGCATGATGCAGCATAGTTTATCAGCAGTAGTCTTCTGAACTTCTTAAAAGGGTATGTTAATCAAAAGAATAGATATTTTTCCTTTCTCCTTCCCCGTGTATCCACCAAATTGCAAGTGGAATTGGTTCAGCTCCTTGATCTTTGGAAACTTCCTGCCTCTTGCTACACTACTGTAAAGCCCAATACCAGGGAGCCAGCTATGAGGAGATCTTAATCATCTTGCTTGGTGTTATGGTTAAGAATAGGAACCTTTGGTTTCATGAGGGAAAGGAGTGAATCTCTCAGTTCACCGCCATCCAAGGAGGAAGCTGCTTCTCTTGGCAGCATGCTCCTACCCTATGCCTTTAGCTGGTGCTGGCAGATCCCTCAATAGGCTAAGCAGGCACCAGAGCACCATGTTTTGGATCATCTCACTGAGGTAAGTGAGGATCAGCAAAACAACTTGCAGCTGTCATGACTAGTGCAAGGAGGTAGGAGCTGGAAATAGGACAGAAGGAGATAAAGGCAGTGTCAGGAAGAAGATGAGGTCTGACTCCTGTAATAGTGAGGTGTCACACTGATTTTTGTTTAGAAGACTAAGACTTGAGGTTGTCAAAGCTGTATTAGCATTCAAAATATTTGGTACATATTAACAACGTGTCCTATGTGGAGCAGTAAGCTACATTTGATCACCTATGCAAGCTAGTCTTGAAACATCTCGGCTTAGGGGGAATTTGATAGGGCCCTGACAAAGAAACCTATAGCAGAAAAAAATTATTAAAGTTTAGGTTTGTTTTTAGAGGTTTTGCAGAACAGTTAGGACATGCATCCCTTTATATAAAGTTGATTATGTTTTGCAGAAACACTAGATGCCAAGTGGAAGTTCCTGTTGCTTAATCCTGCAAGTTACAGCTTGCATAATGTACCAGAGGCCAGCAAAAAGAGTAATCTACACGTGCAAGTGTAGTTCATGTGACTGTTGTGGCTTATGGGCTATAATCTCAGAGGTTTTCTGTGGACAGCTATACTAAACTGGCATGTGATATATTCCTGTCAGTAGCAGTGAAGGTATGATACATAAGGTAACCTTTAGAAGCTACCGTTTTGCCTAGTGCTGTGTTAGAGGCGAGACTTCATTTAGCAAGATATTTTTTGTAGTTATCTTCTTGATAACCTCGGCTCTGGGTGATGTCTCTGGATTTGCTTAATCTGGAGCCATTTACCTGCAAGTCCTTGGAGATGGCTGCCGTGTTGCTACCCTGTAAAGCTGCAGTTAGGTAACGCTATCATCCTGTAAGTAATCATATTATTCGAAATAGAAATCACAGCAGGAAGATGGATACTCTCCTAGGAATATGTAATACCTTATTTCTGTCACCATTAACGCATCAAAACCCTTCAGTTATTTTTAGACTGCGAAGCGAGAAAAGGAGGTTTTTAGCATCCCCCGAGCTTTGTGTGTGGGTGGGACAGAGCCCCGCGGGAGCTCCTGGCCGTGGCTGCGGCGCACGGAGGATGCGCGGCCGCGGAGCCGCCGCCCCCGCAGAGCCGCGCCGGGAGCGGGAGCGGGAGGTGAGCGGCGGCTCCGCGCTGCTGCTGCTGCCCGGGGCACCGGGGAAGGGACGGGATCGCGGCGCTGCGGGAGGAGGGCGGCGGGGACGTTCTGAGAAAGGCAGATTCTTTTTTTTCCCATCGAGACGGAGACTGCAGAGGCCGCAGGAGCGGAGGAGCGCGGTGCGGTGGGGTGGGAATATTCCCAGCATGGGGGGTTCAGCCATTTTTGTCTCAAAGACGTTTCCAGGTGCCGCGCCGGCGGCTGGAGCATCTTTAAACGTCTGGCGTGAAGAATCAGGCAGCTGTGCGTGTGTTAAGGAAGACAAGGGGAACTCGAGGAGGATTTGTTTATCCAGGAGACTGGAAGTGATGCATTCTAATTAGTCTCTGATGTCAGGGGGAAGGGAGCTTTTAGAAAACAAGCTTTCTGATTAAAATTCAGCCTGTCAGAGGACTGTAAGTGGTACTTGCTCGTTGTGGTTTGTTGTTGTTGTTGGCTTTTGCGGGTTTTTTCCTAATTAAACTACACTGTGCAGCCATTTAGTGGAAGGGATTCAAGGAAAACAAATGAAGCCTATTTGCTTCAGGTGGGAAAGACGGTGCCTATGAAGTCGGAAGCCTTTTGTCTTAAGGTGCAAACAAAATATATGCAGGTTGTTCGGCATTTTCTTATTATTGATTTTTCAGGCAATGCAAGAACAGAGCCTGGAAAATACAGTTCCTGGATGAAGAGTTCTTGATTTTTAGACCAGAGCTTTATAAATAGCATAATAAACATGGAGGGAGTGGAGGGGTGGATGGTGTAGTGGATGACGTATTCTCATCAAATGAAAACGTGAATTCATTTTGTTTGATTAATGTTATCAGAAAAAGCAAATCAGCAAATCGATTTCTGTAGTTTGCTGCGTAATATTTCTTCTAGAAGAGAAGAGCATATCCACCCTATTCCCCCACCCAATTTCCAGCTGGCTAGACTTCCAGCTGCCCTAGAACCCGTGGCAGTAAAGTCCAATAGTGGGATCAGATATTATTTCTACCACAACTATAGGACTTTTTTCCCCCCGCTATAATTTATAATCAAATTCCTTTCTTTTTGACAGGATAAGAGTGGCTGCCACTATGATTACTACCTTGCTTTGCAACATGATATTTCTGCTGGCATTTGGATTGGCTTCAGCTTTTAGTCACAGCCCCAGGACACCTGACAGGGTTACTGAAGCAGATATTCAGAGGCTCCTCCATGGGGTTATGGAGCAATTGGGCATTGCCAGACCCCGGGTAGAATACCCAGCACACCAAGCTACGAATCTTGTTGGTCCACAGAGCATTGAAGGTAGTTAATTTATATTTTGAGTTATGATTAATTTATTAGTATGCTTTGGTAATATATTTTTTTTAATCCATACAGAAAGAATATCATGAGCTTAAAGTCACAGATTTCTTCACTATGTTGTTGCTTGATTTTTGTTTTAAAATCACCATCCATCTTCCATAATGTAATGTTTTGGCAGAAGTAGTGGGGGTTTTTTAATGTACAGGCTTTGCTGATAAAATTATGTTGTCATGATACTGTCTGATCTCTAGTGCCTCAAAACAATGGGTTTGCTAAATTATTCCTGAATATTGTGTATAAATATATTACATATATATTTCACATGAAACAAATATTATCTATAGAGCCCAAATTCCATGGATTTTTAGAAACATTTGCAAACCAGAAGGAGTTAAGTGTTTGTGGTGCCGTGTGAGATAAAGGGATAAATCTTACACTGCTCATCTCCCTGTGTCCACAAGTAGCACCTCAAAACCATGTTGCAGGGATGAACTTCAGGTTTTTTTGGCCAGTACCTCTGATCTCACACTGTGTAAGTTTTCCTTGCAATCAGTCTTTTACAGCTATGTAAATAATTTGAAATATCTGGCTCAAATATAAGGATATTGGGATAATGTTTCAGTGTGTTGCTATTTTAACTGAACAAACCAGCTCTTCTTTTGGCATGACAGCAAGAGGTTGAAGGTATGAAACTCCAAATATTATTGTTTATGTGTGAACATCAAAACAGGGCAGAAGCCCTCAACCTTCCTCTCAGAATTAAATCAATCTGACACAGTGCAGTAAGAACCCACAGTTTGTAAGTTTATGTTCTCTATTTTTTCCTCATTCTGATCTGCAGACTGTCCTAGAAAACAGATACAATTGCTTTAATGGAGGCTGAGGAGAGGATTAAAGCTGAATAGGCATTTCTACCAGATAATTGCAGACCTAAGTTCATGTATTTTCCAAAGAAATTTTGATGGATACATGTTTTTGCAAACTTAAATAACAGAGACTAAGTTTAAAGAGTGTAATTTGGGCTGTACCCTTTTCTCCTTTATGAATGTTCATACATAGAGAAATTGGGAGAGATGGTAAAGTGAGTAATTTTACTCTCATTTTCTCTTTTCTCTAGCTATTTTTTTTTAAAGAGAAACCTTAGAAAATACAAGCAAGTCTGAATTTCTGGCAAATATTTAATCTCATCTGTTTTATGTTCTACTTTCTAATTACAGTGTTAGCAAAATCAGACTATGTATCTCTTTGTATAAGTATCCAAGGTTTTCTAGTGTTTATGAGACTGAAGTAATGCTAGTTTTCCAGTCATCTGTACAGTCTTCCACAAAGAGCAGGTTAGAGAAACATTTTTTGTTTCTCCTTTAAAAAAAATCCATCTGTTTATGTAACAGAGTAAAACTGGAAAGTGATAAATCCAGTTGATTTAAAATGGTCTTGTGGGTTGAATGCTATCAGTCAGTGTAGAAATAGGCAAGCAAATCAGACCTGTGTATCAAATGTTGCTTTTTATAGTGTTCTGTGGTGAGTTTTTCACGTAGTAATCATTTACTCTTTCTTTGGTTTCTTGTGGTGATGTGTGGCTATCTATAGATAGATATGTCTAAATGTATCTGATTAGAAACTTCAATCTAAGAAAATGTTCTTTGCAGTTTCAAGGTTAATGTGGTCTTACATCACTGACCACAATATTTTCTCATACTACTTTTTTTTAAAAGTACATATAATTCAGTGAATTTTCACCATTAATCTGTTTTTAAATACAGCCATGATTTATAGGATTGCTAATCCATCAAAATTTGCATTTAATTCTAAAAAATAAATAAAACATATTTTTAAATAACGTCAGTACAAGGTTTCACATTTTGAAGAATTCACCTGTGGACTTTCCATAACATATTCACACTGTTATCACTGGCTAATAATTCCACGTGCAAGTGCTTAAAAAATTCTACATGATAATAGAAAGGAAAACTAAGGTGGAAGGAAAGAAAGAGGTTTTAGAATTATTAGAATGTGTCACAGCAAAAGAGAGTTTTCATCAGAAATGCCATAGCAAAGTGGTAATTCACTAACTACTCTTCTGAACTACTCTTCTGTCTTCATTGGGATTTTTTGCATGGAAATGATGGACAGTGAAGTATGAAATGCTTATTATTTATCAGAAACTCTGAGCTGTCAGAAGTGTTGACTTCTAAGCACTTTTCAGACTGCACGTTTCAGTGACAATGTAAAAATTTTAAAACCAGCTTCATTCATGCCTGCATTCTCATCATTAAGGCCCTGACTGCTCTGGGGTGCATTTGTTTTTCATTTTGACTGCATTTGACTGGATGCTGCATCTCAGCATAAAAACAACCCTCTATCAATAAGACCTTAATAAATTTAGTATGTTCCTACAGAAAATTGTTTTACTTAACAAAAGGTTTTTGCCAGAAATAGCCCCAGCAGCACAGACCTGCAGCAGTGGTGATAGCTGTCCTTGCCATCAGCTTCAGCTGAGCCACAGCTCCAGAGGTGCCACTGACTTTGAAAAAGCCAAGACTTCACCCATTGTATGTGTGCACTTGCAAGCAACATACTGTCAGGAAAAATTAATTTTTGGGCTTTGGAATTTGGAAACAAATTGAGGCTGCCATAATATAAACAAGTTTACTCTAGCAATCTGATTATAATGAAATGTTTGCAAATTTGAGTGATTATTATAATAACACTTTCCATGTTATTAGTATTTCTATGAATAAGAGCTTAATAATTTAATAAGCAACAAAAATATTATTGCTGCTAGTTCACAAGCAAATTTCATGATCCTGCTCATTTTCTATCTCGGCTTTCTAATTTTTTCCTGTTTTTAATTACTCTATTTTGACTTAAAATGCTAAAATAACAAAGGTTGGATGTGTTGCAAGGAACTATACATGATCATTCCCATATTTACCTTCACACCCACCCTATCCCTTCCCCCCCAGAAAAGTTTAGGGCTTACTTGGCTGTGGAAATGCAGTCACAAACATATTCTATGCCAAAGAAAACTATAAACAGGACAATTTTCAGAAAATATATTTAGTAGCATATGATCCCTTTTTGAAGTGACCACATGGTTTTCTTGTTGATGGATTAAAAAAAAATTACAGCCTGCTAATTGAAAGAAATTTCTCTCTTTTCTTGTGTTGAAATCTATAAACGCATGTTTGTTTGAGTTTTTTTGTTTTGTTTTTTTTTTTTATCTTCTCCTTAACTCTGTACTTGTCAATTTAGTGTTACTTCTGGTCAGGCTGCTAAAATAGGAGTAGTGTCTAGAAAATGCCCTGATTCCAAAAAGTAATAAACTAGTATTATCTAGTCTAATTTCTCTCATAATATTCACTCTCCTTTTTAATTCATCTTATCAGAAAGCTATATTGGGGTCACTTAGCAGCATCTATAAAAAGACTGGCAAACAGAAAACCAAAATAGGAATTTTTAATGAGTAGCTGTGTTTCTGTACTTACTGTTCAGCTTAGCACTAAAATACTCTGCAAACCTTACTGTAGAAAGCTTTCTACAGATAATGGGGCTGCATCTATGTTAAAAGAGAACAAAAGAATAAAATAAAGAAATGCATTCAAATTTCAAAAAACATAGAAATTAATTTTTCTGTCTGGCAGGGCATTTATGAAGTAAGAGACCACGCTTTTTTTTCTTTCCTTGCATGCTTACAGTTTTGTGCCAATATTTAAGGGGTTTTCTTGTTTGTTTGTTATTGTTTGGTTTTCAGTTGTTTTCCTTTTTCTGGGGAGTGGAAGGGAATAAGCCTATAATGTAAATTTCAGGCCTATTATACCCTGCATAGGGCAACAGTAAAAATCTCGCTTAAACACATGGGGGCACCAGTAGCTCATCTTGAGCAGTTTAGAGCCCTTAACTTCATAATGGGAAATGTGAAGTCTCATTTTCCTTTTGCAAATATTGCCTACCATAAATTCAGAAAGCCTCTTGTGTGGTTTGTTTGTTTGTGTTTGATTTAGTTGTTTTTATTTCTTAAAACCCCTTCAAACAAAATGATTATTGCTAAAGGTGCTGGCATGACAGCCCAGAGTTAGAAGTCTTCAGTGTGCAGAAGAGGCATAATGCTGTCACCCTCAGTGACAACATTTAATTAAATCTCTTTAAGTCTCTTAAATTGTGATTGTTTGTAGGTATAAGGAAATCTAAAAAATGCAGTGCCTCTTAGGGAGGCTTTAGATTCTCCTGCAGAGACTCCTGATAGCTACTGGAAACAGGCTGGGGTTTATTTGATTATTTTGAATGGAAATAAGTTTATTGTTTTAGAAAAATGTAGTTACTGTTTGTCAGATTGAGATGATGAAATTCAAGAGTCTGGAACATTATGCAAATATGTCTACTAAGAACTGGTAGTTAATGGCTTGTCAGCATGGATTCTGTTGAAATAACTCTTTACATCAAACCTACTGCCCATAAAATTATGCAGATTACTCATGCATGTTAATAGTGTATATTTTGTTTACATTTTACTAATAAGAAAAGTAAAGATTTTCTTATTAGACAAGAAGTGCATTACTTTGCTGTCTGTCCTGTGTCATATCTACAAGACAGAGACTTGTTTCCTACAAGTCACAAGAACAGTGAAATCTTTGTATTTGAAAGTTGCAAAAACTTTTGCTGATGAATTCCCGGAGTGAAACCAGTGCAGAAATGACCTTTGCACTCATTCCCTGTCGGGCTAACGTGTGCTGTGCTTATACCCCCATCTATCTGGATTTCCTTGGGTGACTGCAGGTAATACTGGTGGGATATCTGGGGCTCAGCAAACACAGCACTGTGACTGCTGTGCCAGAGTCTGTGCCAGCACCCATGGGGAGCAGTGTCAGAATGTGGGGCTGGCTGCACAGGGCTGAGCTGGGGGAGACCTCCCACAGCCAGGGAGGCTGATTTGTTTCTTGTGGTTTCTGGGGTGCTTTTGGTTTTGTTTTTTTTTTTTTTTTTGAGTTGTCTAAATAGCCCAGAAAATATAATTTCAATATTTAATATGGACATCTCAAATTTTTAAGAGAAAATGAAAGTGGCAAACCTACAGGTTTTTTATAAATAAAATTTTTTGTACAACAATATAAAAATGTATAGATTTGATTAAAAATATCTATTTTCTTTGCATTTTATTCCACGAATTTTAGTGTTAATTGCAACCAGATTTTGAGTATCAGGTAGTGATGCATGTCATAAGAGAGGTGCCTTAGAATGCTAATTTCTGAATTTAAAAGCTGATGAGAATGCCAAATGATAGCAGTGGGTTACAGTGGATTTTCTTTATCTGAGTGATATGGCACAGGTCTGTGGAGAAACTGCCTGTAAAATCTTTATACATTTTATAACTAACTCCACAAACAGGAAAATGATAAGGTGGTGTGACTTTATTAAGGAAAGAATCTTTGAAATGTGGCCTGTGATATGCTTGATTCCATATGAATGATAAGCCATGAGCAGCAGTGAGGCACAGGAAAGCCAAGCTGGTGTTTGTGCTGCTGTCTGGGGGTCATACCAGGTTACCTCCTTGTGCTTCACAGCTTTCCCTCTCGAGGAGCAAGGGCAGTATCCAGCAAAGGCAGGAAGTGTTACCACTGTGAGCATTGGTGCCCCAGAGCTGCAGGGGGGGTGCAGGTGCTGCTCCTGTGTTCTCAGGGTGGCTGGGAACATCAGGGGAAACTCTCAAATCTAGGGCGCTTGTCAGAGAGGTCAGTCAGTGGAGAACACAAGAAGAAAAGAGTAATTTGTTAATCCCTGTTTCTCACTAGATCTCTGTTACTTGCAGGTGAATCTGACTGAGCAACTTATTTAGATTTGAGGCTTTGAAATATTCTCTTGAAACATCCTCCTTTTGTGATTGCAGGAGGGTGTGCAGGCATCACATACCTCTGCAGAGGAACTAAGAAAATAAAGTGACTCCAACTCTTAAAAGCTCCTGCTAATCACTGTTACGTGGTACAGACTACTGCTGCTATTCATAAAGTCATCTTTAAGAGATGCCACCAAAGGAGAAAGAGTCCCATCTCAAGCAGATTTTGGGAAAGAAAAGTGGCAGGTCTGTCGGGATTTACAATTTACAATTAAGTAGATTGTGATTACCCAAAGATAATTAATCCATTAGAATGGGATTTGTAGCCACAATTATTTTTTTGTACATCTTAGTAGAGGGAAAAATCCAATAGGAGATGTAAGAAACATGAAGAGGAGAGGGAATATGATAGCTTCTGTATTTTCTGATGCTTTATAGTAACTGTATTTTCTACTATTGGCAGAAGGTATAGAGAAATTGAATATGAATCTAAAATTCCATCTACCATTGGAATGTGGTCCCGAAGTATATTAGTGAAGATGGGCCAAATTATGATAAGCTCTTGTTTTCAAAGATTTTTTCCCTGCTTGTCTCTCATGTGGAGACTGAGGGGAGATCTCATTGCAGTTACAGATTCCTGTGGAGGGGAAGAGGAGGGGCAGGCACTGATTTTTCCTCTGTGGTGAGCAGTGTCAAGGCCCAAGGTAATGGCCTGAGGTTGTCAATAGCTTGGATATTAGGGAAAGGTTTTACACCCAGAGAGTGTTTGGGCACTGGAACAGGCTCCCCAGGGCAGTGATCACAGCCTGCCAAAGCTCAAGAAGGTTTTGAACAATGCTCTGGGACACATGGTGTGACTCTGGGGGATGGTGATGTGCAGAGCAAGGAGTTGGACTTGATGATCCCTGTGGGTCCCTTCCAACTCTACGTATTCTGTGAGCATACTAGGATTTACCTTTCTGCATTTGTTCTCAAAATCAGCTGCATTTCCCATGCTCCCACCTGAATTTTAAATTAACCTGCAGTAAGAAAATACTTTTAAGTTTACTTGGTTCTGTGGAGAGATATTTAGAGAAAGAAGAGACTCTTACTCTTCTTGATTTTGGTGTTGTGCCAGGAGATAGGATCTCTGGCACTCTCCAAAGGCTTCCAGAGCTTTTTTCCCTGTGCTGGCCATGGTGTGTGTGCTCAGCAGTGCTCTCAGCTGCAGGGATGAATGTTGCCAGCTAGCTGAAGGAGCTGGTTCTTCTCCCTGGGATGCTCTTACCCACCTGATCTTCATCTCCCCACTCTTTTGCATCTTCGTTGTGTGCCAGTGCTTTTTACCCAAACCTCATCTTAACTGGGGTGGTTTTGCATGGCAAGGCCTCTGCTTTTGGAGTTCTGAGGTAATACTGGCTCACCAGGGCAGAGGCTGGAGCCTTCTAGCTCAGCACTGGGAATGCTCACAAGGAGGTAGTTTGGGGCAGTTGGGAATTCTGCCTTGTAGCAGCTGTCAGATAGGCATGGGAAGGTTTTAAACCTGCTGGGTTGAACCAGCTGGGACTTTGAGCCATTTTCATGGAAAATGGAATTAATGAATATGAATGGGGAAATGAACATGAAAATTTTCCGAAGTTCAGTGGAGCAGTAGAGACAAAACATGGATGTTCTGGATGTTTCTGGTGCATCCAGGCTTCTTCACATTACAGGAGTGAAAGGAGTATTTTTTTCTGAATGTGTTGATGCTGATGGAGCATTTGGATTTCTCATGTGGGTGTTGAATAAAGTGCCAGTGAGTGAAGTATTCCAGTCTTTTGTTGGCACATTTACATTTATAGGATTGAAATAGTGTCCCATCCCTGGTGGGATAAAGGAGGTCACTGTTTTCCTTTCCAGTCCCTGTTTCCCAGAACCACATGCTGCACACATGGTCAGTAGGGAGGTGGTGCTGTGGCAGTGACAGGAGGGTGTGATTTGCTGGCTTTGGGTTTTTTTCCCCACTCTGCTGGTGTGTGGTGGCTGCAGGGCAGGGTGGCAGAGGGGCCCCTGGCTGTGTGCTGCACCATGCACTGTGTGTGTCAAAAGGGTCAGCTTGTCCACGTGGTGAAGTGCAAATGCCACTGCTCAGCTGAAGGACAAGCCACTATAGTCTATTAGAGGACTGTTCAACCAAGGCAGGCATAAGAGTTTGCTTTTTTTTTGCTTTGTCAGCAAGTGGGCTGCTGGAATTTTTTATTGTGTATACAATTTGAATAATAATGACATATAAGCTACTGTTATAAATTTATTGTGAGAGGCATGGGCATTACTTTGGTCCTAACTATTTCACAATAAGAGCCTTTAATATCCTAAATATTTGCACTGTTTGTAATTAAAATATTGGATAAAACAGAATTATTTGCTGAAAGCAAGGTCAGTAATTGTGTGATGTGTGTGCTTAAGGCTTTAGAAAAAATTGTCCCTCTGCAGAGAAATAGAAAATTAGTCTTTATAGTTTTAAGAAACTGTGTCATTAAGGAGAAGACAAGCTGACTCTGGAATCTGGGATGCCTGAGCATGTACAGCTGTAGTGTTTTTGTGTTTCTCAGGCATGCTCTTGAATGGTTAAGGAAGTTGGCTAGGTTTGCATTTTTCTATTCTTTGTTCTGCTATGCTTTTTCTTCTTCAGTATTCTCTTATTTAGCAGCTTCTGTGGAATAGACAAAATGTGATAATTCATAATTTTTTTCCGTTCTTCTCACTTCCTGTGCTTAATCAATTTCAGCAAGCAGGATAGGACTCTCTAGGATGAAGCTAGCACAATTATAATTACAGCATTGGGGCAGTAAAGCCTTTAGAAGTGTTAGAAAGGGCAAGGAGAATGTAAATGCATTTTCTGTATTCAGGATTTTTTGAGAGTTTACATGATGGATGGTCCTGCAGATAGTAGAAGAAAAGAAAAAGTTAGTTAGTGATGGTGTCCCAGTTTAACATATGAGAGCACTGAGAAGCATTCTGTCAAACCTGCCTTTGACTGGGAAGATGTTCCTTTTGAATGTGACAATGACACAGCAAAAGTAGATATGACAAGATTAATAGGGATGGAGGTGCAGGATAGTATGGGAAACTGACACTGTGAAAGATGTCTCTCTCATTTGTTGAGGAGACACTGTAAACAATCTTCAAGATTTTTTTCCCTGTGATAACAACAAATAATCCAGATTAACAAAAGATTTTGCAAAGTAGGAAGTATTGTATTACATCTCTGATTAATACATATTTGCTCCCTTATCCCATTGGGCCAATGGGATTAGCTGTATCAGGCTTCCCTTGCAGCTCATGGAGTTTGGAGCTTGCAGCTTGGAGTTTGTACTGGCCAAGATTAGAGGTGTGATTTTTGCTCAGGGAGAAGATTCCCCTGGGAATCTGTGATGGGCTTGGACACTCGGAGGCACCTAGTATGACTTGCTAAGTAGCAGGCTTTAACTGGGGATTTGGGATTTATTTACTCACAACACATACTCATGATCCTTCCTATTTTGTATCTCTGCTAAGATTGCCCAGACTACCTCTTTCCTGAATTTGTAATTAGGGTAACTCTATCTTCACTGTGACAGGGGAAATGGTTTCAATGAGACTGAAAGACAAATTTGTCCTCTTTAAAAGTTTGGCAATAATTTTTCACTTTTGAAAATCCATTCTCATTGACTTTCTTAAACTGACTCTTCTGGGGGACAGCACTGCCTGTTTGTATTTGGAGGATTGCTCTCCACAGATTTGTTCCCACTGTGCTTTACACTACCAAATAGATGGGTAGCAGCAGCTAAAACTTCAGTGGACTAACAGCATTTCCATTGCATGTGTTTGATAAGGGAAATATTCAATACCTGCAAGAAATTAGTTGCTCTTTCTGTTTATTTTCTTTTTTTTTTTTTGTCCTCCAAGAATGGAGTGGTTATGTTCTCTGCATGGGTGGGAAGCCCATACAGGCAGTATTGCTCTTACAAAGAAATTAGCTGAAATGTATGCACTTTAAACTTTTAATCATTCCAAGGATCTCTAGCTGAAATCAACTGATAAAATACTTTTCCAGAATTATAATAATGGTGAGAGGCGTTGTTCTTTTTTTGTTTTATACCCTGCAACAGTTCAAGACTAGTGCTAGATGACTACATATATGCATGTATTTTAAATGAAATTCAAAGCTTACTTAGGACAATGCTGATCTTAGCCCAAGAGACCTAAACCTCTAGTTTATGCTGTAGGAATGTGAAATACCTAATAATAAATGCTCACAGAAATCCTGCACGTGAAATGGAGCTCATTGTTTTGGAGTGTTTTCTTTGCTAGTATGTGGCACAGAAAAGCATGTTCATATAAGTAAGGAGATATGGCAAAAAGCATAGATTTATCTAGCTCATCCTTTCTCAGTACAAGGGTATTGTCTGTACTGCTCTGGACTTTTGGTAGTCCAAGTTTGAATAATTTAACAATGATGTTTCTCATGATTCCTTTGGATAGGAAATCATGAAAAATATCTTGGTATTAGTTGCCTTGTCTTTTTCTTTCAGGTTCTGCCTCAAGATTCAAGAAACTGATCTTCTGCTATTTTTGTAGCTGACTATATATTGTATCCTAATATTTTGGTAGCTTGCAGTGTATTTAATCCTAATATGTTTCTTTAAATCAGTAATGTTTTAATACCAAAACTAATGCAACTAATGAGAGTTACTGTACATAATACTCCTACTTTCTATATTCATAACATTCCATTTTTTATCATTGTGGTCTTTGCTAAGTGCACTATTTATCAGAGTTTATAAGGACTGAGCTTTCCTGATGCTATTAAATCACTCAAGTGTGCTAAATTATGGCACCAGAGCAGGTGCTATTGTCTGCAGCTCTTTTGGAAAGAAAGGAAAAACCCTCAAATGATCCTGGACATTTATACCTAAAGGAAACAATCCTTTATATTAATATAAAAAGATTGGTTTGTACTCAGTCAAGGGAATTCTTGGCAGTCAGTTTAAACTTACATGTATATATAGCACACTGGAGCCTGCTAAGTACCTCTGTTTCCTTTATGGATGGAGCTTTGGTGCCAAGAGGTCTGCACCACATGCAAGCACAGATAGGCTTCTACCTGATGGATTGTCCCATGGTGAACCACATTGTATACAGGATGTTCAAACACGTATTGATTATGTGGTTCTGTAGTTTACAGCAGAATCATAACCTGGTGCTTTTAAGTACATATATGTAATCAATCTTCATGTGAAGGAACCCAGGACAAAAGAAGTATTTTATGCAATATATTAGATGTTATATTAAATTACATTAGATTAAATGTATGATATACTTTTTTTTTAACCTCATCACCATAACATTATTGTGTTACAAGCATCATCTTTGTATGGACTACGGGTACAATAAAGTTCAGAGTGGGTATAATGCTGTTCTGGTGTTAGTACCAGGTCTTGTGGTCAGCTACAAGCAAAATTTCCATATAACAGGGATGCAATTTTTTATAGGGGTAGTTTTACATTTGTTACGTATCTGTAAAACTTTTCTGCAACACTGCATTGCAGAATAAGAGACTTGTACTTGAGGGGGAAAACTAGCACATTAATTAGATTTTAGTCCATTGTGCAAATAAAGTGGAAATATATGTGCTTATAGACTAATTTGCTTTGGTATAATGCCAACATCCAACTGATCATTTGCAAAATTAATTTGCAAAATTTGCCTCAACTGCCACTTCTAAATGTAGAAATGAATACAAAATATTAATTTTGCATTTGAGTGCCTTCTGTTAGCAATTTTTGCAAGTGATTATGTTAGCTTACAATGTTTGGCTGTATAAAAGATGATTTAGGCTGGTAATGTTTATTTTTAATTTGGGACAGGAGTACTTGAATTATTCTTTTGGAGCATCTTTCATGTTCAGAGGCTTTATTCATGTCTTCTGGATCTATGAAAAATGTATAAATTTAAAATAAGACTATTTGGTGATAATATGGTGACTTTGCTATTTACTCAAACAGTTGTGTCTGCATTCACTCTTTAACTCATATTTTCCAATTGTTCAAATTCCTTTTCCTCTCAATTCATTGTTAGTAGAATTTATATGTTGACTGTATGTTGTTATCCCCCTTTATATAGGGTTTAAAAAAAATATTGCTTTGCTGTCACACAACCATATCCATTGCTGCAGTGTGTGTGGTGGCTGTCTTTGTCAGGGAAAAAGAACATGCATGAAACTAACTTTTTATTTGTCTGAAATTCAAAAGAATAGTGTACAATAGTATTAAAAAAACTCCACAAGCAGCTGGGGTTTAGCCTGTGGATGCATTTGGCCAGTAAGGCATGCAGAAAAGATCTGGGACAGATAACTATTTGTAGAGAGGCATAGAGAGTGGCCTAAATTTGGTTTTCAAATCTTTAGTGGAAGACCCTTGTCAAAGACTTGTCAAAGGCAAGGCACCCAGCTGAGATGTGTGGGACGTGGCCACAGCACATGAGTTTTGGGTGCAGTTGCCCAAGAGCACAGCACAGCAGGCTCATCATTGTGTCCTCTGAGTTACAAAACCTGCTGCACACTGCTGCTGTAACCCTGCAGTGATGGTGCTCTGGGTCCCACAGGGAAAAGGTAATCTTGTATGGCAAAGTGTGAAGTCACTGACTGAGATGTTTTGTAACACCTTGACTGCTGTGGAAGTGCTATATGTGAACAAGAATTCCCATCAAGAACAGGGACTCTTCACCACTTTTCATCATTACAACAGGAATTTACATTTAAGAATTGGTTTCATTTAAAAATATTTTTTCTAGGTGTACACAACCAAATTTGCTAGAATACTTCAGGCCCCCAAGGACCTTAGCATCTTAAGCCCTTGGGACTCAATTTATTAATGTATTTCTAGGCTGTGCTGGTAGTATTTCTTTCTACAGTGTCATTAACGTTGTCTTCCTGCCATGATGCTGTCTTGCCATATCTTCTATTGTTAGTTGCTATAATGAACAGTAATAGTATCAGTGACTGAAGATGATTGTGCTTTTACATGTATCAGGATTCATTATTTCTTTTTCTTCACATTTTCTTGCCTGAAACTTTCATACTTAAGGAAAAAAAAACCCCAAGATTAATAATATGTGGCTGATTTTGTTTCCTGGTTTCGTTTTTAATTATCTAAACTACTGAATTTAGGTCACATGGTTATGTTTCTAAAAGAGATGCTTGAAATCTAAACTTGGATTTGTCTCGAAAACAGTTATATATATATAGAGAGAGAGAGATTATACTTTAAAATTGAAGTCTAGATTACTTGGACCAGCTAAAGTACTTACACTTTTAAACTTGTAAAAAGACTGTGCATAAATTGTGTTTGCTAGGTGGTGCACACGAGGGTCTCCAGCACCTGGGTCCTTATGGCAATATCCCAAACATCGTGGCTGAGCTGACAGGAGATAACGTACCAAAGGATTTCAGTGAAGATCAAGGATATCCTGACCCTCCAAATCCCTGCCCTATTGGAAAAACAGGTAATTCAGCTGTAGCCTTTGTACCTCTGTCTTCACTATACATTTTCCTTTCAGCACTGTACAACCCATTGTCAGAAATGAGGGGTTTTTTTCATTCTCTACCCTAGGAGAAGAACTGTTGAGAAATCGGGGGTTTTAGTGTTTCAGATGAGCTTTTTTAAAATTTTTTTTTATTATTAATATGTGGACCTACTACCTAGGTCACGTGGAAGAAATCATCTTGACCTCAGAGTGGAAGATAGTGAGATTTATGAGAGCATCATGTTCCCCAGGGAGTTCATTTTTAAGCTGGCCCCTGAAAAAAGTTATTCTGTACAGATGAGATTTACCCTTATTTTAGAGACTTTCATTGTGCCAAGAGGAATGAAACTGTCTGCCCTGATCTCCAACCCAGACCATGAGTCAATATTTAAGATACCTTGGCTCCAATCCATGCGTCTTTATAGCTCACTGAGGGTGCATCTGTGCCAAGAAATGGAGAACTACAGGGATGCAGCCCAAGGCATTGCATGCAGGCTGGCCCTGGCAGAGGGCAGTGCAGCCTTGGAGAGCCAGAGCTGTGCCCAGGACAGGCAGGGTGTCCCTCAGCCTGCAGGTACTGAGCCCTGCTGGGGCTGAAGGGTCACCAAAGCAGCCCTGCACATGCATGATGCACACAGACCCGGAGAGAATGGGGCTCTTTCCTGTTACTGAGCCAAGGAATGACTTCCAGTACTGAAAGCAGTAGTAAAACACCCATTGGCTGCCTTGGGACCTGGAACTGGGAATGAGCACTTTATTTTTCTCTCATTTTTTATTTGTGAGCTAAGAGATACTTTCAAAATGTTTTCTGTTTAGTCTTCTTTTATGTTATTTGGATAATGCAGAACAGTTGTCTGTATTCTTATTTTAAAATGTTCTAACTAGCTTAGAATTCATCAGAAATAATATTTGTTATGAAAAGTTTTGTGAAGTGTTTTTGCATTTCATTCAAAAATTTGACAAAATTTCAAATAGTCCTCCCTTACTGTTTTCTATTACAGCCCATTTGGTGATGATGCCTTCGTCTCTTCTGAAATAATACCTCATCTTCCAATTTGCTCACTGTAGCTGTTGTCTGACAAGTTGCAAATGATGGGTTTAGATTTTCTCACACACACAAGCACACACACATGGACTTTCTATCTTCCGTGCTTGCCCATTAGACTTCTGTTCATGATTAGATAAATAAATTAAAAACATGGCATCCAGGGAAATGCTTTTGAAAATCCCTTCCATTTTTCTTTCTTAGGTGAAATAAAAGTTGTTAGCTAAGCTAATACAGTCAGATCTGAACACAGGGGGAATTTGCAGGGAAGTGCTGCCTGTTCAGATAAATGGCTCTGTCATAGGTATGCTGTGAGTGAAGATAGTATCTGCTAGGATTAGAGTAAAATGTTTTTCAGAGCCTTAAATGGAAATTCGAGTGGTGACTGTATTATGCATACAAATTACCAGAGGCCTTCCTCAATCAGGTCTGTGGATTTGCTTAATGGAAAACAATTTTTCCAGTCAGTGTCTACATATGCACATTCCACAGCAGGAATACATAAGCCTGGAGCACTTGAGTTGAAGACTTTTGGATTAACAGTCATAGAGGACAGCCACGTGTCCAGCTGCCCTTTGTGTTTTCTACCAAAAGACACAAATGCTTTGAGGTCTACCCCACTTTCTGTTGTCACCTGTTTCTCTCCTAATATAACCTTGTCCCTGATGAGACTGAAATGATTTCTAAATGTTTTAATAGTTTCCGAGTTAGCCAGTATGAAGGGTTTTCCCCTGTTTTCTATTGGCATTTTTATTTTTTCTCAACCCCTATGAGAAAAGAGAGAAAGCTGGATGTGTTGAACTCAGAATAACCTCCTCAGGTCATTGAATTAACTCAAGTTTTAAGTCAAGGCTTTACTGTTTCCCACATCTGAGGGAAAAGGATAATCCATCTGCAAATCTTTTTACATGATGACACACAAGGACAGCAGGGAAAGTCCACAGGTGTGTGCTCTGGAGTGCCTGTGTTCTGGCAGATGCAGCAGTTTGAATGCCCAGCATCATGCCCTGGCTGGTAGGCTCTCCTTGGCTCTGTCTGAGAGGAACTTGGACTGCAAGCTCCCCTTGCTGGCAAAGCAGTGGCAGCTCCAGGAGCAGACTCTATCCTAAAAGCTACTCTGGCCTCAAGCTGCTGAAACTTTGTTTAAGCTAAAGATGGCTTATTTTGGTAAAAAGACTGTAGGTTGATTTTTAAAAGGATACTATCTTGATGTGACACTATCTACAAAACCATGCATTGTGGTTAAAGGAGGTTTCTGGACCAATCAGATTAGTTACCAATCTACAGAAATGTCTTCATCATAAAACTTCTGCTACATAACATTTTTATGAGATCTTACGATGCAGAAATTATTTTTAGCCAGTTTGAACAAAGTAGCGAACTAGAAATGGAGGTCCAGGAAGAGCTTCTTGGTGAAAGAAATTCTGGTTTTGCTCATAGCACTGTTCTACTTGTGAGCATTTAAAAAAGAAAAGAATATCCCTTCTGAATCAGAACAGGATGCAGTTCTAGGTAAAATCAAGTGCAATAATTAAAAGAAAAACATAAAGGAGGGAAAGAACTTGAAAAATAAATTCCTTCAGTTTTCACGAAGTTGTGAGGATTGGGGTTTTTTTTAAATAAATACATTCTGACAAATTTGTTTCAAAAGAAAAAAACCCAGATATTTTCTAGTCTTCCAGTTCTTTATGGTTTTTTAAATTGCATTATTGCATTTAAGAAGTTTGGTGACTAATGTGGCACATACTGTGTGTCTCAAAGCTACTAAGCACTCAGTGCTTTCTTTTGCAGTTGATGACGGGTGTCTAGAAAACACCCCAGACACAGCAGAGTTCAGCAGGGAATACCAACTGCACCAACACCTTTTTGATCCAGAGCATGACTATCCCAACAGGGGCAAGTGGGTGAGTACATGCTTCTTGCTTATTTCTGTTGCATGTGAAACTGGATATTGTCTGCTGTGTGGGAGACTGTGAAACCACGAGGACAATATTGTCCTTAATGCTGGAAAAATTATCACCCTAAGGTGAACTTGCCCTGAAAAATAGAAATAGTGCTTGTGATTGATAGGTAGTGCTTGTGATTGACCCCAGAAAAACAGAAAGTAGAAATCCTTGTTCTATTACCTGTCCCAAAGCATAACAGCTTGATAAATGCAAAAAACCCACATTTCAAACTATGGTGAATATGTAGCCAAAGTTAGTGCAGAATTTAGGATTTCAAAACACAAAATGGCCCTAATCTGAAAGAATATCCAGGTTCAGTGACTACTCACTCTTCATCTACTTATAAATAAAATAAGAAAGAAAATACAGATGGATGGAGTGCAGCAACATAAAACATCTTAAAAAAATCTAGGATCAGACAACTTGCTTTAAGGAATGCTCCCCACCTTAAGGATTTTGGAGGACTTGATGCTGCTTCTTCCTCTGCTCAGGTTATGCACTGTATTATATTGAAAACCTATGTGACACATCACATATAATAAACACAATGAGCTACACTAAGGGCAAAAATCTTGCTCTGAGCATACAAGGACTTTAATAACTGCAGCTAGACTGTTTCTGCAGGCTAGAGGCTCCAAGGAAAGTTCTGCCACTTAATCTTGGATTACATCAGTTAAAATGTCCAATCCCAAATCCTTTTTCAGGCGCCAGGAAAACAATAACAATGATCGTAATTTATGCTTGTAGAGCAAATAATGAAATCTCATTTTACATTGTTATAACACTTCACTTAAGATTGCACTAAACCAAGGCTCTGTAAGCATATATCGATAAATGGACATGTTTGGCAGTCACTTCTGCTGTAATTTTGAGACAATGATTCATCTTCATAATCAAACCAGTGTAAGATTTATAGTCTTAATTACTTATGCGAGTGCTAAATTTCTGGAGAGAATCATGCCAAAACCCCCAATTTTGGAAACTTGTTGCATTCTAAGTAATTACCATCAAAGGTTTTCATTTCAAAAACACCAGATGGTGAACATTCTTATTTATGCCAGATAAAGCTGTTAATTTTCTTATTCTTCATGAGTCCTTTACTTTCATAATACCATTCTGAAGACTACAAAAGCACTTCTGTAAATCTTTGGCCTATAGCAATATTTCAGAATTAAGCATACCTACTGTGTTGTCATCAGCAACATATATATTTAATACATTATAATAAATCATTAGTGAATCCTGAGCTTTTTTTGTATCTCCATCCATCACTACTTACTCAGGAGAAAAAGCTGCTCATGTATGGATTAAAAGACTCTTAGGTACTAAACAGTAATCATATCTAGTTGCAGCTTAGCCAATTCCAGACCTTTTTAATTAGAGATGAAACAGCTGGTCATATGCATGAGCAAATATTCTGCTGAGATCCATGAAAATAGCCCTGATCATCTCCTAATTGCATATTCCTACATGGTAAAAACCTAAATACAATGGTATCTTTTTGTGGCTGGGGTTTTTATTTTTAATTCTCTGGAAAAAAATCAAATAAGCGCTCTAAACATTATCTGTTTGAGACCCTATAAAGCAAAGCTGAAGTAGATCATATCTTTTAGGGCACTCACTGTTGTCTGCATTAAGTTTTAAATGACCAACACAGCAGGCTGTGGGCTGCCCAGTGGGTAACTGTGCATCCTCCCACTGCCCCCAGCACCTAAAATTCCCTCTGCCCACAACAGTTTGCTCCTGCTTCTCCTGTTGAAGAGCCCAGGACCAGATGCCAAGGGCTGTGGTGGCCGAGTGCTTACAGACTGTGGTTCCACCAGCTCCTGCAAGCTGAGTGGGCACCAGGCTGTCATCACCAGCTGCAGCCCTTGCAGCCAGCATCTCCTGGCCTGTGGAGGCTGGCATGTGCTCCCAGCTCTTGGGGCAGCTTCTCCCCAGCCTTTTCTCACCACTGTGTGGTTCAGGAAGCATTACAGTTCCCAGTGACTTGTTCTTTCCAGGAGCATTCCTTAGTGTAACCACAGAAAAACCCAGAGTACATTAGCAGGTCAGAAAAAAAAGGACCTGCATGTCTTACTGGGACAGAAACAGGTTGGTTGGCTTGTTTTGGTGACAGCCTGTCATGCTTTCAAAGCTGTGGGACCTCTGCAGTATCCTGTGAATAAGAGGCACATTTTTAAGGATCAAGCAAGTTTAGAAGCTTGTCTCGTGGAGCAAAGTGTAGGGTTATGTAGATGCTAAATATTATGTGTAAATTCTGCTAATACATCTGGAGATACAAATATATAAATCATAATAAATATATGCCGGGTTAGGAGTGGGAAGAAAGGGGAAGAATGTTTCTGTCTTTGGGACAAGTCCCCACATATCAGTATGCTGAACAGGCTGTTTATAGTGAGATCCATAGCTTATATTCTCCTCCCCTCTCCTCATTTGTGGAGAACATAGAGGAGACAGTGGAAATAGTAGGATGAATGACTTTTGGAGTTTTCTATCCTTGTGTACACCTATTGTTTCTAAGATTTCAGGGTTTTTTCCCCATTTCAGACTTTTCCTTATAGGACACAGATACTTTCTGAGTGTGCCTTTCTTGCATCTTGCAAATTGTCTCTTTAGATGGCTTGAGGAAGTGTTGTTGGCCTCCAGAACCACTTGCACAAAGATAATTTACAATACACAATTTACAATCAAATCTAAAAATCTCTCACATATTTTGTTGGTTGAAGATATTTTAACTTCTCATTTTTTTTCCACCCAAATCTCAACCTGTAGTACTCTAATCCAAGTAGCCAAGAGGATGCAAAGCAAGCTCCAGGAGTGAGGGAAAAGTAGCAAATCACATGCAACATGTGTCTACATGAGGTATATATTTAACTGAACAAAACTCTGTGCCTTCATTCTTACCAAGCTCTCAGTGAGGGATGAACACTTCATGGGCAGATTCTGGTGGCTGATGAGGTCAGGCCATTGCACAGTGGAACATATTTTCAAGATTGCTGTGTCATACAAATATGTTCTTAGCTCATGCTCCACAACCATATTTGCTTTGTACTCCACGTAATGCCACAGCAGTACTTAGGGTCTTAAGACATTCTCAAACAGACTAAACAAAATATGGTTTCCTTGAGCAGGAACAGTTCAATTGTAAGGAATTTTTCAGAATGACAGAAATGCTAGCTCCAGTAGTCTATGAAATTCTTTCGATTTCAGAAACATCCTTTTTCCTCTCAGGAAAGTATTAGGTCAAATACTTTACAAAGAAGCTTTGATGGTGCATTGTTTCCTAAGGAGACTAATTCATGCATCCTTCGGTTTCTTTAAAAGGTTAAATTTAAGTTTTCCTGAAGTGAGTTCACGTAAATGACTAGCCAAGAATGTCCTCCTTGGCCAACTCAATCTCTGTTCTCTTTTGGAACAGCTCAGACAAAATAACTGAGGTTGGACAAGAGATAGGCCTTGTGAGTTTGAGGTTTAATGAACACAAAAAGTACCAAACAGACAATTTTGGCAGATTTCATTGTAACACTTGAAAATGTTTGTTTTTTCTCATATCAAGGCTGCAGAGAGAGTTAGAAGTGTTTGGTGAATTTGTCTCGTGCTAGAATTACACTTTCTATTTATATAATCAATGTTAGGTCAGTTGTTTATAGCAGAATTAATGGCCTTGTTTATATAGTCTTCTGCTTTTATACATGTAATTCTTCTCTCCTTCCATTTTCAGGTTAGGGTTTGGTTTTGGTTTTCTTCATAACACAGAATTGAAACAAAATGTGTTGAACATGTGTGTGTTATTCCAGACTTTATTAGAATTCACTACTTATAAGAAATACAACAATATGTGGATGCACTTATGTAAACTATGGTCAGAGGGGGTTTTTTGTGTTGGTTTTCTTTTTCTTTTTCTTTTCTCATCATCATAACTTTCTCTTCTGCCAAGATGTTTCTGGCAGTTTTTAAAAGGTTTGCCATTAAAAATGTTATAGACCAAATGGTTTTTAGAAACTTTATTGAGGGCACTACTTAAACAAAGGAAGAGTTGGCGCTGAACTCCTTTCAGCAGAACTTTGCACTGGAAAGTGTTGATATCTGGAAGAGAATAAGCAAAGACAACAAAACAGTAGGAATGATGCCTATTTCTGTTTTTAAAAGGAATTAGAAAATCCCTTATAAAGCAAGTATTTTTTGCTCCTGTTCCTGTGTCACCTCAAATGTATAGGAAGATATACCAGAGGCAGGACTCCTGCTTCCTCTCTCTCACACTCTTTTTTTTTTTTTTGCATTTTCTTAAAAAAAAAAAAATATACACACACACACACACACACACACACACACACATATATATGTATTTATACCATGTATCACATGATGGAGAATGTCCAGACTATCCACCACATACTTGAAGCACTTATTGCCTGAACACAGGGGATAACATAGTGGAAAACTACTGGCTTCTAAATTGTTGACAAGGTTGTGACTGCTCGTGAAGAAATGCAAATGTTAGTAGGAATACACTGATATTTATTTTTGGTTTATTTCTCCCATAAAACTACACACTCTTCTAGACTTGATAATATTTAATAGCAGAAGTAATATTTTAAAACAAGAGTGTAATGGATTTGATGGGTGTCTTGTTTTTTTTTCCCTTCCAGAGCAAGAGTTTACTCTTTGAGAAAATCAATGGTGGTCCAAAAAGAAGAAAGCGGGTAACTATCAGAATATTTCATAGCCCCTGTATAATCTAGAGACCTAATCAAAATTAAAACCATATCGTTGAAGAGATAGTCTAATGCATTTGTATTAAATTTTAGATCATGTGTAAAGTCAGGGACTCTATGTGATAAACTACTGTAGCCAGCTTCAGGACTGAACTCTAGGTACAAGATTTATTTCTCAGAATAGCCTCTTACTTTCATAAGATATACTTAAGTGTATAACATTATAAAACTTCATATTATCTGTCTTTTAAAATTTATCCTATTCGCTTAAAACCATTTAAATTTCAATATCTTTAAAACAGAATTTGAACTTTCCTATTAAAAATATTAGTAAATTTAATTACCACTATCTATGTGTGTGAATATATTTTTGGGTGTAGACAACACTAGAGGTGTTTCTTTACCTGATCTATCTCAGATGAAACTCCTAGCTCTGTGTCCCACTTGCTTGAAAAACAAAGATGAAAGAGTTCTCATTGTTCTGCTCCTATAACACCCACACAGAGAGATTCTGCACAGTCTACCTCACTACTCACTTACTTGGTAGTGTCAGCCTTTCTTTTGTTAAAAGAAAAAAGAAAAAATCACTTTCAGGTAGAGTCAACATCTTTAGCTTTGCTGCTGGTGTAGCTTTTTAAAATATGACAGCACAGTTTATATTGTAAATGAAGTAAATATAATGTAAAATAACAAGCATAAATGAAGATGATTTATTTATTAACTCTCAAACTTTAAGACTTTGCTAGAGAAGATGAGTTGATTTCTTCCTGATTCAGACACCATTGGCAGTTGATACTTCAGCCCTAAGTTAATAATCTGACCTGAGCTTAGTATCTGCTCATGCTTTTGATTTTTGAGTATGTTAGTTGAAAAGTAAAAAAGGGCAGGCACCTGACTTTAATTTTTAAATAAGTAGAATTTACTCTGGAAATAGTTCAGAAGAATATTTATTAATAGCTAGAACAGCATGTTAAAGTGGAATTCATGCAACATATACATGAGGGGAAAAAAAGAAATAAAAGAACATTTTCTTTCTATGAGCTGACTGGCATAATTGGATACAAAAGAAATACTAGCTGGAGACACTTGACAGTTATGTGGCCAGGGGTAGCCCAGAATTTTGAAGGTGAATTTCTTTACAGCAAACTTATTTTCCTAGCACAACATGTCACTTAATATTAAATTCATTAAAATTTTAATTATTTTAGTGTAATACTGTAATGATTACTAATGCTTTAATGAACAATTCAGAATTCCCACTTTATCAGCAGAAGAGTAACCTAGAACTGTCAGCAGTGGATTGTGTTTTTCTAGAAATCAAAAAGTCCACTGGATACCCTTCCTGCCCTTTGCACTCCCTGCCACTCCTCCAGGCCTTTCTGCACAGACACAGCTCTGGGATCTGGCAGTGGGTTGATTTTTTTGCATCTGAATGTCTCCATTTGAGGTTAAAACAAGTCCTGTGCAGCAGTGTACGTAGTAACCCTGTTGTGTCGATCCAGGGCTATAGTGAAAGAGGCGCAGAGGCAGTGCTGGGGTGTAGAGCACCCCATCATCTCAGCCTGTGTGTGCCCCCAGACGTGTGTGTGCCCCTCTAGGCACCCCTGCAGGCTGCATGCACACAGTCCTGAGTATTCACCCTTTGCTGCTGCACTCTGCACTCGCAGAGCAAGGCAAGGAGGCTTACAGTGACATCTAATTTTAATTAGCAGCTCTCCCCATTTTTAAAATTCTGGGCTTGCAGACAGCCCTGTCCCTGTCAGGACCACTTCTGTGACCACTAAGCTGCCGTGGGCTCAGAGTGTGTACAGAGGTGCTCAGGAACTTGTGTTACTTTGAATTCTGCAACAGCTGCATAGGATGAAACATACTTAAATCAGCCAAAGTATTTTGCATTATATTTTGTGTTTTCTTTTGTTGATTAAGAAGGATTCAAAATTTTATGTAGTCTCATTCTCTTCTACTTTATTTCAAAAAGAAGCAAGCAAGTACCATTCCAAAAAAAAGACCAATTAATCTTCCTAGGAATCTTCAAATAATTCCTAGAAGTTTATGCAACAGTTGAATTTCACTAAATTAACATTAAACAGAACTTATTTAAACAAACACAAACAAATCATTTACATATGTCTTATTTCTAACAATTTAAAGCACTGGAGTTAGTTTATTTTCAAAGATTTTTCTACATTCATTTCTGGTTCTTAATATTTTTATGTTTTCACTTGCAGCAGGCAAAACACCCAAAACCCAACAGAAGTAAGCAAAAGGGCTGTTCTGTGCTATGACTAAGTATTAATGATAGCATCCACAAATTTGGAGAAACCCAAGGGCTTAAACTTGAAGACAGATAAACCCTAAATATTTTCCAGAGATCCAACAAATACTTGGGATAGCTGAAAATAAATATTACATGCCCATTCTGAATGCCTTTTTTTTTTCCATTTTTTTTTTCTTTTTTTCTTTTTTAATTCTTAAGTTTTGGTGAAAGAAGCACAGAAATATCTCAAGAAAAGTAATTTCTGTGACACAGTCAGCCTGACAAGAATCAGGAGATACTGGAAAATTCGCATTCCCCTAAAGCTTGTCCTTAGGCAGTTTTTATTCACATCAAATCCTTCATGCTAGAATTTTTGACTGTATCTGTGTGAAGGAGACAATATACGCTTGAAATTTGCTTACTCTCACACTGTAACAAGCCAGAAATTAGGTGTAAATGATTTAATACTGAAGCTCCACTGAACTGCCTGCCACTTGCAAATACAGTAAATACATTTTATTCCACTGGTATAGATAAAATTCAAGCATAGGCTTTCTACATTACTCCATCTACGATCTCCAAGCAGTTTTGAGATCTGTTCATCTTCAGCCTCACGTTGTGCTGCTTGCATAGTGCAAAGTGAAGTTAAACCCTCTCCAGGAATCTCCTTTCCAGCATTCCCTTATTCTGGCAGTGCTATGAGAGCCATTTTCTATGCCAAAACCTTGTTTGGCTCTGCTTCTTTGCCAGCAGTTTTTTATCTCAGCATCAAGAGAGGAAGCAAGGAGGGGTTTCCTGGAGAGGAGACAGGCTGAACAAGAGACTTTGGTCAAAATGGTATTGTGGTCTCTAATTTATATCCCAGCACAATGTCCATCAGGGGTAGTGGTTTAAGCTAAAGCTTACCTGTACTTCTCTAACAAGTATAGGTTCTGTCCTGCCTTAAGAATAAGGGAGATAGAATTGCTGCTGCTTCTTGCTGAGCTGAGGAAAGGAGGAGTGGAGCAAAAAGGCAGTGTTTAATTCAGATCATTCTATATTCCTGATAGTCCTCCTTCACTTGTATTTCTTTCAGTGGATCGAATTATATTCTTGTGCAAAAAAAAAAAATAAATTAGAAACAAACCACTGATTGACTTCTAGATTTAATCCCTGAAGGCATTTTTTTTCCAAGTCTGTAAATATCTGACAGATAATAAATACATAAATATGTTCACTAATCCTAGTTACCTTTTATCTATTTCCCTATTTCTAATACATCTAAATAATTTTATACTTTTTCAGAATGTGAACCCATATCTGCAAGGACAGCGACTGGATAATGTTGTAGCAAAGAAGTCTGTTCCACAATTTTCAGATGAAGACAAAGATCCTAAATAAGTAGAATAAAAATGAAAGACAAAAACTCATGCCATCCTCTTCTAGATCATGATATTGCTTATATATAATCATCTATTAAAATCCTTGTGAATGGCAGCATGCATATTATTTATATAATTGTAGATGAAAAACAGCTGTATTTATAACAGCATGTTCTCCTAGATGATAAAAGTATGGTTTTGCTTTTTGTTAAGTTATGGTAAAAGGATATTTCTGTTGTTTTTATTTTAGTCATGGAGCAAACTTTAAAAATGTTAGTCATTTTGATAGCTAATGTGAGGTAAATGGTCTTAATGAGAAGCTTGTAAATAGGAAGATGAAAAAAATGCCAAGTCTGACTCCAACATTTAATCTTAAATGTTACTGTGTTTGACACATGAAAATTATAGTTTTATGTTTTGTTCACAAATATTGTTACTTAGCAAAGACAAAGTATTTATTTTACGCAGAGAATTTTGGCTTTTGGTCCATTTCAATAAACATTTAAGCAATCTACAAGGTTTGCAAAGTGACATTTTCCAAAATAGTTCAGAGACTCATTTGTCTCTGTTATTGCTGTGCAAATTTAAAAATTAAAGAACTGCTTTTTGACTGTGTTCACTGGAATATTTTTCTGTTAGTTTTAATCATTCCAGGCTCACAGTTTCCCTGAACACTCGAACATATTCCTTCCTTATCAATAGAACTGTTATGTGAAAATTAATCTCCCCTGCTGTTCTTTGTCTTATTAACTGCAGCATTTGTGCATAATAGTGTTGTTAAATTATAAGTAAAGATGGAGACATTTGTCTGTGTTAATAAGGTTGTGTCAACAACCTCTGAATCTAAATCCAGGATTTGAAGGTTATTACAGTTGATCTTCTGAAAAAATATGCTACTCTAATAACACTGGTAGATATCATTGAAGTTGTTCTGGGAAGCTTAAATTTAAATTGCCTTCTTGCCCCTAGGAGGTTGAAGAACTTTATATTCCAGGGTTCTCCCTTTATGAAAGATGAGAATACACCTGAATATTTCAAGCCATGTGAATGGAGCACTGGAATTATGGAAAACAGCATTAGCTTACAGCTAATATTACCAATCTGTGGGGAAAAAAAAGTAATTTCCCATTCTATAGAAAGCCAGTAAAATAATGATGACCTCTTAGGAAAAAAACCACAAAAAGAGATAAGACATTAAGGTTCCAAGCTACATAAAGTTTACAGGCTGGCACAAATATGACCATTAATGGCATTTGCTTTTTTTGTCCTACCACTTAGTAATTTGTAATAAATTATGTGTGTAGAGAATTGGCCCTCGCATGCCATTTATGGGTAGATTGCAAAATTCTAACATTTTGGAGCAGACTATCATGGCTTTCATCGTATTTCCTTTTTAAAAAAAAATCTTGAAGAGAAAACTGAATAGCATGTCATGAAGTGGGGTTTATACTCACACATGACACAAAAATGAGGAATTTCTATGAATCACAAAGCTCCCTTGGCTTCCAGTAGCTGGAACAGGATGGGAGCAATCTAGCTGTTCATGTGATAGATATTCTCTGCATCTTAAGCTTACTCTTTTTATCTGCACACCTGCTTAGTCTTCATACAGGGACTGCAAAGCTACAAAGATTGCTCCAAAACCAACAGAGAGTCTATAAATATATACATCATGGCATAAATCTGACATTAAAACCTACTGATGCCCAGTGTGTGAAATGGTCATTCCTTCCAACCCTGCTGCCAGCCACTGGTGTAGCTACAAGGCTTCCAGGTAGTTGGAGGCTAGACTGCCATTCCAAAGAAATTGGTCTTCAGATCCTTGACTGTTCCATCAATACTTCTAAAGTAATCTGAGTTACATTCTGTCCTTATAGCTTCAGTAAAATCCATTTGAATCACAAAAATGAAACAACCGTTTTATTTCATTTTTTTTAAGCTCTTATTAAGGACAAGTGCATAATAAAAGGAAGTATGTACAGTAAATAGGAGGGCTAAAAAAGGGAAAGGCAAAGAGGCATTGCTTGCTTAATAGTGTCAGTAATCCCACGTGTAATTTTGTGAAGTACTCCAGGTCACTCCAAGCCTGTGTGGGGATGTGAAATCCAGCACTGCAGACTGCATGTGGCCACAGGAGCTGCCCTCCTGAGTATGATAGATCTGCACAGGAAAAATATCACGGTTCAAACCTGGTTTTGTCCTTAAATGCAAGCAAAGAAAAAAAAAAATCTTTACACTGCACAAAACAGTGATGTGTCTTACAGGAACTGTCTGCTGGAACAAGTCAAGTGTGTGGTGGTGAGCAGCTGTCTGCTGAGTTCATCAGGCAGCTTGAGTGTTTCACCAGGAAGACTCAGCAGTACTATTGTGAAATTTTAATAAAATGTAGCTATTGCACCATGATAATGAGATTCATTATTCTAATTTCAGTTTCATGGTAGAGCTGTCTTTCAGTACTGGGATTGGCTAGCTCCATATTGATTTAAAAGAAAAAAAAAAAAAGAAAAACAAGCAAAAATCCTTGTCCCTCCTACTGTTCTAATAACAGTCCAAATATGTATATGTAGTTTTTTAAACAGAATAATAACAGTGTCTTTCAGAATCAATGAACAAAGATACTAACTATCCCTGCTCACTCAGAGTTCACCAAACCCATATTTCCAAGAATGTAAATAGCTGCACAGGTGTAATTGCCCTTTTACCTTTATGATGCATGTGAATTAAGGAGCATGTATATTGATACTGTTGTTTAGAATTTTTATAAAATTAAAACCTTTTAGAGTATTTTAAAATTTGCAAGTGTGTTAATTACTGCTAACACATTAGAGACACAATGTGCTTGAAGGAAGCTATGCAAAATAAAGTGTATTGCCCTCAAACATGGGTTTTGTCTGGTAATGAAATATTTATGACTCTAATTTTTAAAAAGCACTGTGTAACTTTTGAGAGTATTTGATTTGTGACACACAACTTACTCTGGGGGTGCATGTGCATACACATATTAATACATGTTTTTAAACAGAATACAGTCTGATAATAAAGAATATAAAGATGTTAACCCACAGAAGAAAGTGATAGAAAAATGCTTACTGAATTGCTAAGGAGGGGAAATAATGATATGCTTCTCATTACTGGCACATCTGCATTCACCAAATGCAATAAAACCATGCTGCTGTCTGTGCAGCAACCCAGGAGCAATCCAAAGAAGCTGGGTACCAGTTCTCTAATGTCAGAGTCCCGAGAGTCACTTACAGGATTGCAAGTAAAGCTGACCTGAAGCTTATTTTATCAAAATATGATGAAGCCTATCTTATCTGTTAAACTGAGGAAGGGCACAGGCAGAAAAATGACTATCAAGTCAATTAGGTTTTTGGCTTTGTTGTTAACACTCAAGCCCCTTTGTTTCCAAATATCAGTAGCTGGGGAAGAAGACAAGTAGCTTTTTCATGATGAAGAGGAGACTTGCTTTCAAATCAGGCCTCTAAACAGTAGCTCTATGGAAGTGCGGAAAAGGCTTTGTTTTCATTTTCATGGTGGACAAAAAACCTAATTTTTGAACATTTAAATTCTTTTAGAAAAAGCCCATAACAACATCAACCCAAAACAAACTTGGAATCTTCTGGCCTGTTTGCTGGTAATCTCACTAAACCAGTTCTCACCTCATCTGTAATGCTCCATCACTTGTAATGTGATATAATTTTTATGCAATTTCTTCCTTTTTGACACAAATAGACAATGTCTGCATCTATAGGACAAAGACCTTAAAGACAACTTTTCAGTTTTTTGAAGTCACACACTCAGATTTATGGAAGAACAAGGGCAAGTTAGGGAGGTTCAGAGGATGCTACCACAATTCCCAAAAAATTTAAGATGTCCAAGGAAAGGGCAGTTCCACATGATCTGCAAGGGAGATGATTATCTATTTTATTAGCCAAGTATCACTACCTGTAGGATTTAAGGTACCTGTCCATCCAAGCCAGAAGCTATCAAGGGTATCAGGGAGAGGACATTATCTCCAATTTTGAGACACCTGAATCCAACCTGATTTCAGGCTAATGGAATTGACAATTAGATTGAATTATATTTCTGCCATGCTTGATACAAATATGATGGCAATGTGATATGCCTTAAAGAAAAGACAGCAACAACAAAAACTCAACGTTGACTCAACTGCCATATGGATACATATACATACACTTAAAAATTCAGTTTTGTTTGAAGACAGGCAATTACCTTCAATACTCTTTAAAAAGAATCATGTTCAGAAATTATCTCAAAGAAGAAGTGTACTTTTAAAATAAAGAATTGCTGTGTCCCTTAAAAGATCTGCCAGTTTGTCATGCCTAGGGTCAACAACAGATTCTAACCATGAGCAAAGAGCAAGTTCCCTCGAAGGGTTCAGCCACTGACAGTGACCTGCTTACATGCAAACTAAATAAAAACTAAAAACAACTGTAAGCAAAGGATGTGAAACCACCATCATGAAGGTCCCTATCACTCATGAATGTGGCTGACTACCACATTTGTGATAGCAGGGAATCCCTGATAGGATTGGGAACTAAGCCAAGATTTTTCAAATACAAGAGAATGAAAAGGTCAAATGAACCATTTTCCAAGTCCACTTGTGATCTAGGTCTGCCATGCTCAAGCCTTTTGCTTTTAGGTGAAGAATGGCATTGAGCTCCAGTTCATCATCCAAGTTTACCAGGAGAAGGAAATATGTAGTTTCAGTTGTCATGTTTGCATTATTTATGATGATGACTGCTTTGCTGTGCTTACATGAGTCCTGATGGTTGGGAGAGCTGCTAACCATGTGTTAAACACATGGGAGCATAACAAACATTAAATACGAGTGTCATGGCAGTAGCATTATCAACTGGAACTGAAAGAGCTTTAAAAAATTCTATTTTATTAATGAGGTCTGTATTTGTATGTGGGGCAGAGGTAGAGATGGCAGGAATTGAGAATGGTTTCAGATTTTAAGATTAGGTAGACATGAATCATCTCTTTTGAATTTTCTTCTGTAGTTCCTGTTACCAAAACACATGGAATGCAGCTCCTAATGCAATACATGGTTGTCCTTTACATCTAATCCTGTGTTTCTTCATCCTACTCTCCAAGAAAAACTGTGGTGGGAGTCAGTGGCTGAATTTAATGGTAAACTGAGTGAGGCAAAGGAAGAGGTGCAGAAAAGAAATAATGCCCTACTTGTTACTAGTCTCAAACTTTCCCTCTTTCCCTAACCACTATCATTCAGCTACAGATCATTAGATGTATAAACTCTGACTCCTGTTACTCCAGATCTTTGTTCTGAACCTAACCACTGTATGACAATGTTACTCTCCTGAGAACCACTAAAGATCTCCATTATAGATGACAGGGATTTTTGGGTGTGGACATATTTGCTAGGTCACAGAAGGTGCATATGGCTTTGATGCTGAATTCAGATATCTTTTAACTAATTCTTTATTCTGAGAAACAACAACAACAAAAACCCCAAAACCCAAACCTTAGCAGTTCTTTCAGTGCAGTATCTATGTTCTAATGCCCCAAAGTTCTCAAAAAGTGGCTGAAATTCAAGTGGGATAGCATGTATGGGGGAAATACAGTTCTGATTCCTCAACTCAATAGAGAACACCTTTCTACACTGGAAATACAAGATACCACACAGTGACATTTTATATTTCTAAATGGATGAAACAGACTCATGAAAGAGCAGGTTAGGCCATCCAGAGAAGCACTCATAATTCACCATTGGTTATTTTTTCCCTTTCTTAAACAACGCTGCAAACAGTAACTAAGAGAATTGCAAAACTTTGATTCCAACGAGTAGTGCAGTGGCTGTAAGATTTATGGGCTTGAAAACTGTGTTACAGCAATTGAAAAAAGCCTATTTTTAATGCTGCATACACCATTGATCAAATAAAAAATTTAAGTAAATTCTTTAAAAGTCATTGTTTTAACAGAAAAGCATGGCTGTCATAGTTTATGCATAGACCCTGGCTGTTGCTTGAATTCCCAAACCCTATGACACAAGACTGTGCATGAATGGGTAATGCATGTGTGCACAGTTAAAAAAGCAGAAAAGTATGTCCTGCTTCTGATTCTTTAAAGCTTCATCTGGCTAATCCCACAGTGTCTCCAGCTTTGCTGCAGCCTTTCTGGTGGTTACTGCTCTGAAGTTATGGTGTCTTGGAAGACTTCTTTTCAGGGACTCTCTTGAGTGCCAAGTTATCCAGCAGGCAAACAATATATGCCATAATGATATACATTTCTTTCAGTTAAAAATACATCCGTTAGTAGTTTGAGGCTATTTTCTAATTTCTTACCACAATGAGCATTTTCTGCTGTGTTTTTACATTCTCACCAACAACCTATAAGTCTTTAAAAGAACCAGAACTATCCACAAAGTTGAAGATAAGGCCTTCAGAAACCCATTCTAAAATATCAGCTGCTTGTAAAAAACACACTGTGTCTATTTTGTTGTGCATCTGGAAGTTCTCAGTCTGGAGGTTTACAAAACTGGGAATAATTTCCAAGTAAAAGATGGGTGAACAGTTGCAAAGAAGTTAAGTGCTGGCTCCAGTAAAGGCCTAAGTAGCCACAGTTGTGGGTACACAGTTTGTGTCCAATGCAAATACCAAACCCAAGCACATGCTCCTCAAACCTTGCCTCTCTTTCCTGATTCCTCAGGTAGCTAAGGGCTATACACAGCTATGTTTTTCTGTAATCATATACCTCAGGTGCCTGAACTCCTATACGTGCCTAGGTTTGTTTGAGACTTGGTGAACACAGCTCTACATCTATCTCAGTCCTAAACCCAGCCTGAATCCACAAACTTGGCAATTCTTTCCCTAAATTCCCTGAGGGAGCAAGCCTGGCAACTGCTCATCTCACACACGTCTACAGGACCAGGCATTGCACGCAATACCACAGCAGACATAGACAGTTTAATTAAGAAAACAAAAAGTGTCTGTAAGAGTTATGGCAAAAGAATCAAAGCTCTAATGACACCAGAGAAGGTGATCAAGCATGAACACAAATTTGTCACCTAGTGATTCATATGACAGGCTGAGCACAAGGAACGACAGGGAAACTGAGCTCTAGCTAGTCCTCAAGGAGTGTTTGGGAAGCTGGGCAGACCCCTGATAAAAATACAAGAGTAGTCAGAGAGATGGCAAAACCAAGCCAACCACCCACCCCATCCCCCTGAGTAGATGGCTAATTATGGCTCCTTGTCTTGATTTAATTGTTTCCTGAGTTGTTGGACAGTTTCAGCAGGGGAGGTGCAGGTCTCACACAAACAGGCTGCAGCCTCATGGCTAAGAGGCTGCACCTCACCTTTTCTTTCCTGATTGATGAAACACCACCAGCCTCCTTTCACTCACTTTTTATGAATTGGTTGGGTTTTTTTTAGGAAAGTTAGACGCATTTAGCTGCTACCCAAATTCTTGGAACAACGTTACCTTTAGCAAGACTTGGAAACAAGCAAGAGTTCATTTGCTGGACTGTGTATTCTTTATTCTAGTAACTTTAAAAATATCTTCAGAAAATTTTGCATCTGTTGAAAAGGAAGATTTTAAAACTCCACTTCCTTATTCACTACTAGCATTCCAGTGACAAATTTAAACTTACAATTATTGTTATGTATGGGATTTACTGACCAAGAGCTCCAAGGAGCCTACGGGATCCTATGAGTGTTGCTAACATGACATCTCCTTATAGCAAGATGTGTCGCAAGCATTTTCAGCACTGAAGTTAAGACACAATCTTTTTATCCACACCAGCATGCATAATTTTCTTCAAGGTGGTTTCAGGTGGAATTTGCCCTATTAAAATATGCATGTCCAAGTACTGAAGGGGTTTTCAAAGCTTTTACATAAGCTGGTGGCAGTGTACTCAAAGCAAGAGAACTCCAGATCAAACAAATCATTTGACTGGAAAGACTATACCATAAAAGTACTTGGTTTTACAAAGTACTTCCCTAAATTGGAAACAAACAAATCATATTTGGTTATGGTGGGGTTTTTTCACCTGGGAAGGTGGTTTTGTTACACCTGATTACAACAGTCACCTCCCCTCCTAATGCACAGAGGCTTTCTAAACAAGCTGTCCTATCTCCACAGGATAAAAAAATGCTTTCTGCCTCCAGATAACCTGTGCTCTCATCCGGATTTATCTCAGTTACTAATTACATCAAGATAAAAACCACCGTACTTTGTCTCTTGTATGTTTTTACATCATAGCTTTCCTAATGTAAAAACTTCAACCTATAAGAAAGGCATAGCCAAAAGAACCCATAAACTCTGAATCCAAGAGTTTATTATATTAATGAGGGTTTCTTCTTTGCCTTGCAGTACAGGAGAATATCCTGCTCATTTATGTTCTCTCTTTTGTCAGATCAGAAGAATAAGAAATGGATACAATTATTTTTTTAGTGTGTCTCATAATTTTAGTGACATCAGCCCCCAAGAAGTCTTTCCTCTAAGTGTTCTAGTATGTTAAAAAAAAAGTCATTTTTTACTATGAATTCTATGTTCATTTTGAAACCCTGACAAGAAATAATAGTACCTCCTTCACAAGAAGTCTAGTTCCATCTGGTTGAGAACCAAAAAGCCCTGCCACAGTCTGATCTGAAGTGTAATTGATTTGATCACTGGCACTTTAACTTCTTCGCTTACGTCTTTAGTGCATTAAGACTTCCTGGGGATGGGAAAGAAAACTGTTTACATTTTTAGACTTTTTACAAGTGCATCCAAAAGCTCCAAGTGTTTGGAGCCTGATTAATTACAAACACCTAGAGGACTGATCCCAGTCCTATTTACAGAATCTCTCCTAACATCAAGTGACTTAACACTTTTTCAGGCACTTTGAATCACATGTTATTTGTGAGGGGGGGAAAAAAAAAATCATTCAATCAAACTGCCAATAAAAGCAGCTAGTGGAGAACTGCTGGGCAGTGTGGTTAGTCCCAGAATGTAAAATGACAGCTCTTTCATGGCTCTGAACAGCTCTACAGAAATGGAAGAGTGATGTCTATTGTAGCTATGTTTGGATAGTAAAGTAACAGGACTTGAAAAACTCTAATTAGAAATCAAGATAATGCAAAAAAGGAGAGATCAATGAATAAATATCCAACTGCCCTTAGCCAAACAAGCTAAACAGGATTCTTCTGACAAGGAAACAGAAGAAGCAAAACAGAGCAGTTGTTGGAAATATCAAGAAAAAAGAATTGGCCCTAGGCTCATGTGTGTAGTTTCCCAGAAGTGATTTTTTTTTTTTTTGGCAATTTTTGAAAGAGTAAATTTTTGGTAACCATACAGATTTAAAAAATAGACTATTTTTGTATTTTATTATTATTGTATTTCTAATCCTGAAGTCCATAAAGTTTAGCATTTTAATATGTACACTAACTAGAAAGTCCTTTAACAGGGGAAAGAGGTATATATAAATTATTTCTGGGTCCTTTAGCAAGGCTCACCTGACTCAAGTCTCTTGTATGGTTGTGTGTGCTTCACATAATACACTCTGAATAGTTCCACTGAAAACAAAGTTAAGCATCTGGCAAGCAGGATTCAGGTCCAAATCTAAGTTCAGCAAAAAAAAAAAAAAGTATGTGCACAAATCCACCTTTCTTACCAAAAGACTTAACTATCAGTTTGCATTTATGTATATAATAAAAATATTCTATAAGTCAACTAACAGTTATTTTAGGAAAAGACAACTGGTTAAACAATTCTTTGTCTGCCTTTAAACTTTTGTTTTGTCCACGACAGTGAAAACTTGGCTTATTCACTGGAAATATCCTTTTTTTTTTAAATTGGGGAGAATTACAGAAGTTAAAAGGCCTTCTTCCCTATTAAAAGCATTTAGAAATTTCAAAATAGATGTATTCAAGCACATAGACACAAAGTACGTGAAAGTTGAAAAGGTATGTTTTATCTTTCCAGATTAAGTTGAACTCTCAACTCCTCTTATAAATTGCTTATTTCACAAGAATTTTGGTACCGAATCAGCCTTAAGGATTTATGCCAAAATTGTTCCTTTGAAAACTCTGATCCCTACTGCAGTTTTATAGGTGGGGAAATGGAGTCAAGAGAAAATTAGTGTGATTGAAACAAAATAAAGGATGAAGGTGGGCGGCGGGGGTGAACTCTTATACTCTTGTCCCTCTTATACATCTTCTTGACAGAGAGACCATCTAAATAAAGAGAGAATTCTGAGAAGTGGAAGAACTGATGCTGTAGCAGTATAACTGTTTAATAGAGTTCTTTCCTTCCTGTAATACAGCCAGCCATTTTTTTTTGTGACACTGGATTTCAAGTATAAAATGCAGAAATTGTAAATTGTTGTCTCAGACAAAAGAAAAAAAAAAACACACAAGGTTCAGCTCTTTCTTTCTTTCAAAGCTACATTTTTAATCTGTTACTCTGTTTTTACATGGCTGTTGCCAGGAAAAGCAAAAAGAACAGATAAGATTTCAACTTTGACAGGAGGGCAATGGAATAAAAACTAAACCCAAACCAACCCACAACAAAACAAACCAAAATAAACGCCTTGCAAATCTCCTTACATAACAAAATAGCTTTCCTGCCTCTCTTACTCTTTTTTTGTTTCACTGCAGACATAAGTGGCAGAGTCAGGAAAAAAGCCTAGATAAATCTCTTGACTTCCCACTACCTGCCTTACCTGCAGACTGACACTGTGTGCTCCATGGGTGTTGCACAGAGTGTCCCATAGGTGAAACACAGGTGGTCACACAGCAAGAAAAATATAAAAGAGACTATTATGCCAGAACTGTGTATGAGATACCTGTTCATGCATTAAAAGTGCATGAAATCTGTCTAAGATATTGGGATGCTGTAAGGTTTGGGAAGGGACTTTTTCAGTTTTGCAGCATAACTAGAAATTATATTTCATAGCTGACATATAGTGAAATATGTATGTACATAACACATTGAGCTCCTTAGATGCCTCCTTTCATAATTCCAGTTACAGCTTCACATTTTAAGGGCTTCTGATGTTCACACAAACTCAGTTTGCTTAGCTGAGTCACTTCTCATATCACGTTGCTCCAGAAGTGCCCTGAAAGCAAAGCTTGTCAGCAAACACCTCCTACAGCTTCAGGAGACAAAAGAAAAAGAAAAGCTAATGCACGAGGGCAGAGGAATTTTATGACTTTCATTTTCTTGGCAAATTCTTTTATAGTCATCAAACACGTAAGATGCATCAAAAAATTGTGAAAGAGAGGCATGAAAGTTTATATTTGTTCAGCAATCAAATTTCATCTTAATAAAATAAGCTTTTCTAAATAGCTTTTGAAAAATAGTCACATGTGGATTGTATTATGTATGTAGGTGTTTTGAGGCCAGAAAACATATTTTTTGTTCTCTGTCTGCAGCACATAGCTGAGTGGAATGCTGGTGGGTGACCATGGCTCCTAGGTGTGGACATCATTACAAGCCCACAACCTGACTCTACATGCAATACATGCTGAACAAGAAAGCTTTCCAAGCATACCAGGACACTATACTTTTCAGAGCAGAACCCAAGATGTAAATTATTTAGAGAGTTAAAGCTTTTCTCCTGAACTAATTTATTATTTTGATTTCTAATGTTCAATTTCTGAGGATTTTCAAATTCTTTCAAGATCAAGCAATATTTTGAAAGTAAAAATCCTAAAGTACTTCATTTTCAAAAAAAGCCTGGCCCCCAAAATAATCACTTTTCCCTAATTAATTTTCTCTCATTCAGCTGATGGAAATCTATATGTTAGAAAGTTGATTTTCTGTCAACATAAATCTAAAATAATGCTTTTTCAATGAATACAATATTTTTCAACCTCCATCATATAGACATTAATTCTAAAACTCAAATAAGAGAAAGATAAAAATTCCTTAATTAAACAGAATTTTGCCAATGTGAAGCACAGCCTTAAACTTGATTTTCTAGGACATTTTAAAAGAAATTTAACTCAATTCAGACTAACCTCAGCTTTTTCTGGTATTACTCTATAAGGCTTGATATGAAGTACAATGCTACTTAGAGGGTTTTTCCATATAATCATCTGCAATAGAATAAACAGTAGAATACCTGCACAAAAATAACAGGCCTGGTATGTCAGTATACTACCTTGAAAGCAATGTGCACATCTCTTTCCCTCACCTAATGCCAGCAATTATTGTTTGCCTACTTAGGTTTGAAATAACAAGCAAAAATCCCCTACCCTTGCTGGTTTACCATGAAGGTTTTTATCCATTAGTTTCAGATATATCTAAAATCCAGAGGAAACTGAATTCTTTCAGTATCAATATTTCCTATGACAAAACAAGGAGTGCTCTTCCCACGTGTAGCAAAGAAGCTCACACACCTCAGCAGGAATGTAATGATGGACACTTCCAGGCATGGCACACATAACACACACCATGTAATATCCTGCTTTGGTCCCAAGTCGTGAATCACTTCTGAGACACTGCTGATCTTATCCATAAGTCAGGAAGACAGCAGTGTGCACCACCAGAAACTCAGCAATAGTTGAGTCAGGGTTTGGTTCTAGACTAGTTACAGCTCAGCTAGAAAAGTACTGCTGTGTTGGTGAGACAAACCAAGCTCCTTTCTCTCCCTAATAGAAGAGTTCAAAATGCCAAACAAAGCAGTTCAGATGTGCCCTGGCTCTGTTGGACAGCTTACCTTACTTCCTAGAGGAACATGACTAGGAGTGAGAGATACTGGCTTTCTAGGTGTATTAGGGCCAGGTTCCCAGCTGTCATAGGTCACTTACATCTCCCCGAGTCATTAAAAACTATTTCAATTCACTCAAGAAGAGGCTCTGGCCCCTGTGAGTTTTGGCTTCTCTGCAAAGGCTTTTAATAAGGTGCCAACTGTGCTGGCAGTGAGGATACTTTGAGTAGTACTCGAAGCTAGCAGTAGCAGACAGGAGTTCAGCCCAATAACGTTTTTCTCTGCAAGAATTAAATACAGCACTTTTTTAAAGCTTACACAATTCTTACTGTTCCATTAAAACAAAGAGCAACTCACACAGTGAATACCAGCAAGAAATGGAAGAGGAAATTTTTAAAAAGCCAAACAAAACAATAGCAAGCAGGTAGCTGTAATCAGTCAGGCTCACAGTACACACCACTACTATGCAACATTAAATCTCTTCATCTCAAACCTATACCTATACCACAAAAACATGCAGATTTCCATAGACCTCTTTAATACTAAATAAACATTTCCCCATGAGTATTCCAGCTCCAATTAGAAGCTCTGATGAGAATCGACAGAATTTCAAGTCTGGGTATGGTAGGAGGAAAAAGTATTTCCCTATCAGCATTGGGTGCTTTTTTAACCTGTCTTTGGTTGGGATCTAACCAGCACAGCTGAAGCTTTGGAGCAAACCCAGAGAATGTTTTGTTAAAGATTCCAACAGAAATAAAGAAATCTTCCAAGCTGGAAATTACTCTGGATACCTGGAAGAATGATGATGGGAAAATACATCTTTCCCCCTGCCTCCCTCAATCTCAAACAAATACAAAGAGACAAAATATGTTTTTCATGTCCTTTTAAAAATAGTTTTTTTTAAATTTCTACCTTCATTCAATCCAGATGCAGCTGCAATTATTTATCTTGTTGGTACCAAAATTTACTTTTGTATTTTTGTCAATGTGCAAGCAAATACCTGCAGGAATAATTATACTTTCCAAATGCCAAAGAAATCTGAACACTTGCCTTGCTTGAACCTAGCTGCTAGTGCATACTTGGAACACTGCAGATTAACCTAAGAGAAAGGAACCAGACGAGAAGATACGGTATATGATATTCAGCTGCAAGAAAAGGAAGATGGATCTTGAGGAGGGAATACAATTTCTATACCCGAAGCTGTGTCCTAAAGTGTTTCCTAGAGTGCTTTAAGTCAGAGTGAGAGCTACTCCAGACCACCAACGCTGGTGAGATGCTTGAATGCAGTAAGGCATTAAGTGGGCATACCTGCTCTGCAATTGTTGCCCAGAAATATCATGTAGAAAAGGCAATGCCAGAGTGGCATATGAATGACATCCCAGAAAAATACAGCAGAGAGGCAGCTTGCCTGCAGCAGTGCCTGGGAGCTCCTGCAGTGGCAGTGCCAGGGCACCAAGAGGAGCCGAGATCAGGGGCACACAGCCCTTCCTCCAGCAGCGCTCAAGGGCTTGGGCTGTGGCCCTGGGGAGGGGGCAGCGCAGAGCAGCGCCCCAGCCTCTCCGGGGCTGGTCATGGCACTGAGAGACAGCAGAAGAGTCGGCAAGAGACCCTTTCAATTCACTACAACTGCTCCAGAGAAGAAAATGGAAAAGAGCAAAGTCTGTCAACATACTGAGAGGTGGGAATCGTGACCTTTGGAATCATGAAGGAAGGATGCCAATTAGCTAAAAGCAAATAAAATTAAAATACTAGCGTTTTTATGAATTAAAAAAAAAAATCCTACAAATTCCCTAGGTCTCTCCTTCTACCTAGATCTATCTAGATGTCATTTACTGTAATTCTTTGCCAGTAATCCTTCCCCTATTAATTATCTTCAGCGAGTCCTGCAAAGCAAGTCATTTTCTCTCTCACGCTGCCATCTACCACTGCACTACGGCCACTTGCCCTGTGACTGAAGTGACAGGTTTTTTTTAACAAGTTGTCGCTAAACGTGTATGAATTATTGTAATGCGTCTAGTTCACTACCTTGCTGAGCACCCAGGCGTTAAAAGAAGCCAAGCATCGGTCTTAGCAAACAGCAAGCTACCGCAAAGTACTGTGAAAGTCAGAAACTTGGCATCTTGCCTAACTCTGGCATCCCTAATGTAGCAAATCCTTTAATTTTAATTCGTCTTCCCCATCTGCAAATAAAACTACCTCTTAGTCAGGTGAGATCCGGGCCTGTCTGAGGTCCAAGGCGGGTGCTGAGTGCTGGTGACAGAGGAGCAGGGCTGGTTTGATTCACGGGCAGTAACTCTTGCCCAAGAGCAAAGAGAGCACAGACCTAGCGGCACCACCTGCAGCGCTCGTGTCCTGGCAGAGCCTTCCTCAGCTTTGCTTTCTGCTGCGAGATGCTCGCAGCTGGAAGCGGCAGCTGACAAACGTCTCCGTTTAATCAGCGAGCCCAGAAGTCAGCCCGTGGTTCAGAGGGTGCTCCTGCCTCAACAACTGCGGGCAGCCCCGCTTGCCTCCCTGATCCGCAAGAGACGAGCATGGGCATGGGAGTGCTTTAGGGACGGGCCGGGCCGGCCGGCTAGCACTGGAGGAAGTGCGGGCTTCGCTGCGGAGCTGTGGGGTCACTCCACCCTCCAGCGCTCTGCCTCTCGATGCCCCAAGCCCAACGCTGTCCGCAGATTCGGGGTGCGCCTTCGGGCAGCTGCAGCTCAGAGAGATGTTCCTGGCTGCTGCTGGGACGGGCTGGGTCGGCGAAACGCTCAGCCCCGGCCGGTTTCTGCCTCCTTTCGAGCGCCCCGGCAGCCCGAGGGTGCTGGCTCGGGCGGCGCTGCCGTCCTGCCCCGGGCCCGCGCTCAGCCTCGGCGGACGCGCCGCTCCTTCGCCGTCCCTGCCCCTCGCGGGAGGATCGAGGGATCCCCCGCACCCCGAGAGACGCAGTGACGGGACACCCGAGATGTTTCACCTCTTGTGGGACAAAAAAAAGAAAAAGAAAAAAGATAACCCCACAACTTCCCAAACAAACCCTCAGTAGTAGAGAGCCGTGAGTGCGGGGCTGCGGATAGAGAGCCATGATCCCTGCACACAGATATTACCACATGGATTTGTATGGTTTTTTTTTTCCCTCAAAGCTGAGAAATTCCCGGCATACTGCAAAACCTCAGAAAGCCAATTTTGTAAGAAGGAGGGCTGCAAAGGTGGCTGCCTCCCTCCCGGCCATGGCAGGCCGGCCAGGGGCTCGGAAGCGCCCGGCGTGCTCGGAAGGGCGGCGGAGGCGGTGGGAGGGGGTGGGGTAGGATTTAATTCTTCTTAACTGTCATACTTTAATGGGGATGGAAAATGTGAATTTTCTGTGCATTCCAGGAACAATTCCTTGGGGTGGTGACCTTTAGCACCGATTCTCTGAAGACAGGAAAGTAGTCGAGTGTTTATCTGGATGACTGAAAGCTTTCCCTGGTGGAAGTTTATGGAAGTGTTAAAAGGGGCGGATAACACGGGCTTTGGAGGCGCTTGTCCAATGATCTGGAGGGGTTTGGAGAGCAGATCTCAGCTGGCAGACATTTAAATGGGAGACAGCTCGGCGCTGCTGCAATTTGTAGGCAGGATCAGACACTCTCTCTCTCTATGGCCTCCCGGGCAGCTTCGGGCTCCCACGCCACCCGCTCCATCGAGTGACCCACCGGGCAGAGCCCCACAGAGCCCCAAGCCGCGCCGAGGAGCCACCGCCACCGAGCCGAGCCCCGCCGAGGAGCCGCCGCCTCGCAGGTGAGCCGGGAAGCGCCGGGATGCGCCGGGAAGCGCCGGGATGCGCCGCGCTGAGCGCACTCACAGCGGGTGCGCAAACGGGTCCCGCAGCTGCGGAGTTCGGCCAGTCTATGGGAGGCAAAATTTTAAGCTCTCTATCCTACCTTCGAGAATGACAAGGGAAGGAGCCGTTCACCGGTGTCTAGCAAAACTCCAGGGCGTCTCGGGTCTGCAGGGGGGTGACGCCCGTCCCTCCCGTCAGCGGGAGAGAGGCGCGCCGACCTTTCCGCCGCAGTGCTGGGGATTAGGGCGCCGTACATCTCTTTCCCCTCACAAGCACGGGGACTGCAAAAGCCCCGTTAGCTCTGCCTCTCATCTCCGCCTACAGCATCACTCCCGACAAATTGGATTCGGCGCCCACCCGAGACACGGAAAAATCCCGGCCCGGCCTCTGCACGGAGCGGGGCGGGGGCAGATCCCCAGGTGCCAGCCCCATCCCGTCTCGTCCCGTCCTGCCGAGCTGCCCTCTACGAGGCGGCTCAGACCCGGGGTCTGTCCTGGCCGGCCTTTGCAAACCTCAGCTCCTCGGAGGAGCGTGCTCCGGCTACCTCAGGAGCTCCCGGGGCGGGATGCATGCCGCCCGGGACACTCGGTGTGTCAGCCGGGTCGGGTGTCGCGGAGCGGAGGCTCCGCACCGGCAGCGCGCCCGTGGGCAGCGCCGCGCGTACCGCACCGCGCATCCCGCACCCCGCAGCCTGGGGAGGGACCGGGCGCGGCTCCACCGCTGCTCTCGGCCACCTCCGCCGCCTCCCCGCCCGGCCCTCCCACCTGACTCGGAGCCGCGGGAGTTTTGTCGAGCCGACGGCTCCCTGCGTCCGTCGGCGGCCGCTGTCCTTACCGCGCTGACAGCCCTCGGCCCGGCCGCAGGGACCTCCCCCAGCGCGCCGGCCGTGCGGCTCCTCCCGGCCCGGGGCCAGCGGCGCAGCTTGGCGCAGGGCTTTTCCATCCTGGAGGACGCCTGGAGCAAGCCTGTTTGCTTGTCCCCCGGCCGTTTCAATACGATCCCCCGCGGGCTTCGCAGTCCTTTCAGCGAATTCGTCCTCCCTTGGGTTAACCTAGACCGCGGCGGTTCCCCGTGGGAAGTGCCGGTCGGTGTCGCCACCCGCCACCAGGAGCATCCACACCCTCGGGGAGCCGGGCCGAGTCGCCGGCCATGCCAAGCCAAGCCAAGCGTGCGGTCTCTCCGCGCTGACGGCCGCCGGCGATCCCCGCGGCGCAGCCAGGCTGCGCTCAGTGCTAGATAGCCCCGTTTTACCCCGTCGGCTTGGGCGGGGCTGGGAAGGTGCGCGGCCCCCGGCCCGCTGGGCTGAGCCGCGTCCCTCCCCGGCCACCAGCTGCGGCCTCACTCCTGGTGTCCCACTCGTGGCTCCTCTCGGCGAAGGAATGGCAAACGATGCCCGTTTCGGTCACCAAGGCTGAGACCCAGCGCTGGGGAAATATCCCTTTGCATAGATGGGGGCTCTTGAAGAACCAGGGCGCGTTTGCCTCTCCCTGCTGCTGACAGGACGCCGGGTTCAGGCGTTTTATGAGCGATGACTTTTGGGTGCAGTGCCAGTAGCCCCCCCAACCTTAGCTCCCTCTGAGCCCAGCCCGGTGACCCGCGAGCTGCAGGAGCGCTTTGCTCCTGTCCCGCTCCTCTCTGAGCCCCGCAAGCCCGGGAAGAACCGGCCAGCGTGCGCTGGGTCTGTGTGCAAGTGACAAAAGGCACCGATGACCGTAGCTCTCTGCTCCTCTTTAGCATTCAGTGCCAAGCTGTGCTAAAGCATTTATTTTTTTTCTCTCGCTACCCAGAAATGCGTAGCTTCTGCTGAAGACTCCTTTTCAGCACGCACGGCAGTGCAGAGAGAGGAGCAAAGCTATTCCAGTTGTTGTAGGGCTCCATGAGGAAATGCGTCTGAAGGGAGTTTGGCGCTAGGAAGCTGGGAGCTGTCAGCTGCGTGGGCGTCCTCAGGCAAGGCAAACTCGGGTTTGGTACCAGCCATGCCCACCATGATGTTCAGCTTCCCTGGAGTCCCATAGGATGTCCTGCAGAAAAATAGTTTCTTAAATGGGGAATTCTCAAGGTTTCAAGGGTTGATTTGTTTGTTTGTTTTAAAATTGCTGCCTACACTCCTTATATGTCTCAAAACACCCCATCTCTATGACTCTCAAGAAGACATTTTCTGAAATGTAAATATATCCGAATTCTATGAAACCCAGATGTTAGTTTTACTGTCTTGATTTCAGAAAAAAAATTCTGATTTCTGGGAACTGCCATTACCATGCTTTTTTTTAATATTTAAAAATACAGATCTATGAACTATGAAAACATTACATAAGAGTGTTTCTGTAATTCAGATGTAATATGCAAGGCATAAAATTATTCTGATCCTTCGGGACATAAACCACTTCTATTTTTGTAGTAGTCAAAGGAATTATGTTTTGTGTCTTTCTTTGGCTCGTATTTGAAGTCCACCAAATAATTGGGGTTTTTTTAGTTCTTCATCAGATTATTTTTCATGTTTTCCGTGAAACACGAGTCCATGGCTTATCATAATATTTTCCTAATAAAAGGGATTTACAGATGAAGTTACAGGCCTGTTAAGATCTGTGACAATTTTGTTGTATATTTCAACCAGGTTTCCATCCAGATCTTTTTAACAAGTTGTGTTGCGCTAAAAATGTCAGTAGTAACTTTCTGACTCTGCCTGTGAACTCACAAGGAAATTCTGTCTATGAACTGACATGTGGAGATCCTTAATTCATTGCAGAAAATGTATAAATGAAAAAAAAATACAGCTTAATTGTATGAAGTTGTAAACCTGAAAGCATTTACATTTCTCTCTCAATAGTTGCTAGTATTAATCCACACTTTTCTTAATCTGTTTTAGATGATGAGATCTCAGGCCCTAGATAAACCACATATGAAGTGATATGAATGTTAGGGCCCAATTCTGCTCCTGTTTGAAGTCAGCAATAAAACTTCTTTTGGCTTTAGGACTAAGAGCTTACAGATGATGAAAAGTGGAACTCAGAAGTGAAATATGGAAAGAATAGAATTTTGGAGTATTGTGTTACTTTGAAAAACAAATAATAATTCTATCATATCTCTTTGGATCTGAATGAAATGAGGGAATTGATCATTTTGGTTATGGTCATCTGTTTGTTCAAAGGATTTTCCAAATGAATTCTCAAAAGGATTTTGGGTTATGCCAGTGTAACAGCCAGCTAGTATCAAGTAATGAAAATTTTGCAGAAATGTGGAATATAAGCTTTTACAGCCTGATTCTCACAGCTGCAGAGATATTACTTCTGCAGAATTATGACTGTAATGAAGAGAAAAAGCATTTACTTCAGGAGAGATTTCTCTTCAGTAAAACTTCGGGTATGGTAACACTGATTTTAGTTACTGCTACTGTCCTCTTCTGTGTTCTGCTTCTTTCAGTAATAAAAAACCCTGTTAAGGAAGCATTCACAACTGCTAACTCCTAGATAGATGAACCACTTCACTTTCTAATGTAAATAAAGGTGTCACCTTCTCTCATAAGCAAAAGCATTGATTGCCCTGGTACCAGAGCTGTTGCAGAGTGCCCATACTGAATTTTGGCTGCTTTCCTTCCTGAGGCATACCATCTCATTTTCCTTTGTATTTTGCATTTTAAAAATTAAAGTATTAATTTTGAAATACATTTTTAATCAGTTATTTTAAAAAGATGCTGCTTAGCTGCTGTGGGGATCTTGAAGTTCACACAGCCCCTTCTGTATTTAACCTGTATTTATTCCTAGATTATTGGATTGTTTTTAGATGTGGATTTTGGAAGTGACCATAACAAATGTTTCTGCTGAGTGGCTAATTTTCATTTGAGTTACAATTTCTTTTATGAGCATGTAATGCAGCTTCCACCTTTAAGGCTGGAAACCAACCCAGTGAAAAATTACCTTCCTCCCAGTTTAGGATTACATTGAAACACATGCTTGCATTTCCTTAGGGATAAGCATGTGCTTAATAAAGCTGCATGAATCTGGGACACAGACCTTACAATAGTCCATATTACTATGAAATTTCCCCCAGATTCCCATCCCAGAGTACACCTCATTTTCGTAGGACTAGACCTTGCTGTGTCACTGATTGGACATCTATGGGGGGGAAAAAAAGAAAGAAAACAATGTGGAGGTAATCAGTTTTAAAAATAAAAGTAGTCCAGGAATATGCATGTTGGTGGAACCTCATTCAAGTTGTGGGACACTAAATAAAAAATCCTGAAGTTTTCTGGCACTGCTTACAACCTAGCAATTTATTTTCAACTTCATGCAATTTTTTTTTTTTTTTTTAACTCTGGCACCATGTTGAGTAAATAAAGTGCATATTAAAATACTGGTGACTAGAGAGTTGCCAGAGAAATAAGGATAGTTTTGGAAGAGATCATTCCGATCTCTTGAGGGAATAAGCAATAGTTAATAATTCTTTGAAAACTTATTTTTTAAGACAAAATTAAAATTAAAATTAAACATTTTAAAATAGTGTTCAGGTTGTAATAGGGATGAGGAAAAGCAGCAAATGTGAAGTGCAGGCTGACACTTGAAATTATGCTGCATTATTCCTTAATTGGAATTCCCAACTTATTTTTGTCTGTGTCAAAGCCTTAAGGTTATAAAATTGCATGTTCCATACCACATTTCATTTGGATAGTAACAGTAGCCCTTCCAAATTGTCTGCTAGAGTAAGCAATTGTGTCATTCTTACACCCCTTCCTTGAAGCATGAAGCTTCTGCCAAACATAGGACATGCTGGTACAAAGATTATTGACATGAATGCATAAATCTATGATGTATCAGGAACTCTAGGTGCTCTAACAATCTGCTGACAAACACAAAAAGTATTAGATCCACAAGCAACTACTTGAATGTAGTGGAACCCCCTATGACACTTTTCTATTTCAGGAATTCCTCTCCCAATCCTTTTGATGAGAAAGGCTGTTTGAACAGCATAACGTTTATTTTCTCCATGTGACTGGAAAGACTTAATAACTGAGAAATTAGCAGTTATCTTTTATAGCAAACAGTACTTACCCCGAGCCTCTGCTGAGTCTCTAGGTGGCCCTCACAGCATTGGCATTTGGCTGCTTTCCTGCCTAGTTGTGTGGTCTCAGGCAGAGCGGATGAAGCCATCCAGGACAGTGCCCGTGGTTTCATATGTTTCTCGGGTAGTAACACAAGCAGGACTCTTCAATTCAAACACTATTTTTTTCCATACTGATAAAGCAAGTCAAATAAGGGATACAACTGCAGCACTCCAAGCAGGTAGAAAACAATGACTTCTTCAGCATTTTTTTCCACAGTCCTTTCCCTTTTTAATGCCTGTGCCTCTTCACAATGTTAGTGTTTTGCAGTAGCTTTTTTGCAATTAGTTGGTCATTTTGCTGGTGCCTTCTTTCACGCTCCCATGGGACTTATTCCCTCATCTACCTGTCTTGCTACCACATAGCTCCTTTCAGAAAAGCTTGGAGACCATGGTGCTTCTGGAAGGGGGAAGTGTGATGCTGATGAGTTTCTTCCGTGCTGATTGGTGCTTTAAGCTGACTGAACAGCCTCAAGAACTCAGAGATTTGGGAAGCAGAAGAAATGGTGGAATAAGGGAGGAAAGAAAAGCTGTTCCTATGCAATGCAATAGGTTTGGAGCAGCCGTACAGTTTTGAAAGACCTGATGATCTCCACTTAAGTGCACTTCCTGAAGTGGTTTTTTTTGTGTGTGTGTGCACAAACTCTATGAGGTTTAATGTCATTTACAAAATTCTACTGTCCTCTGACAACATAATTCTGTGTGAAATGAATAAAATGTAGGGATCTGAAAAATTCTTAGCACTGTGATTGCATCTGTATTTCTTCTATCAAGGATTCAGAGGAATGAGCGAGAAGATGTAGTTTGAAATGATAAGATGCATCTCTTTTAACCTGTACCTAAATATTATTTTATGTTAGTTGCCTGACTTGTTGCACATCTCTCAACTTAAGCATCATTACACTCAGATACACTGGACTCCTTTAGAGGTGCAGTATGGCAGAGGTTGGGAAGCTGTAAAACAGGCTAAGGTAAGCTGTAGAACAGGTGTATACATCATATAAATTATATACTGGATGTAAATTATACAAGGAGCTGCATAAAGTTTTTGAGTCTGATTAAGGACCAGAAATCTAGACTATATCTGCTGAGACAAAGACTTGGGCCCTCTGGTATTGTAGATAGCTGTGTCATGTAAATGAATACTTGTGTAATATAAAATTTGCTCTTCCACCTCTGTAAGTCAGGAGCAATCTTCCTATATGTCTGTGAGCTATAAGAAGGGAATGAGAACTAGGGTAATGCACATGGAGAAAAGAGCTAGAAAGAGATGGAGGACACAAATAAAATTCTGTTTGGCCTTACTATTCAATCACTCTATTTGAAAGCTTTTATCACTTGGTAATTTGGGAACAGCTTTCCAGCTGGTACAGGCTTGAATGCTTATTTTTTTTAAGTGGGTGTGCACACATTTCTTTTATGGAACTGAAAATTTACTGCATACCTGACTTCTGTTGATATCTGAAATCCACAACTGTGCTCTATTTCCTCAACTTCCTTCATACAGGATGGTCCGCACACTGTATGCCATCGGTGCCTTGTTTCTTCTGATGGGATTTCTGCTACCAGCGGCCGAAGGGAGAAAGAGGAATCGTGGATCTCAAGGTGCTATCCCTCCTCCTGTCAAGGATCAGCCCAATGATTCAGAGCAGATGCAGACACCGCAGCAGTCAGGCTCCAGGCATCGAGAGCGAGGAAAAGGCACCTCGATGCCTGCTGAAGAGGTGCTGGAGTCCAGTCAGGAGGCGTTGCACATCACTGAGCGCAAGTACCTAAAGCGGGATTGGTGTAAAACCCAGCCCCTCAAACAAACTATCCACGAAGAAGGCTGCAACAGTCGTACCATCATCAACAGGTTCTGCTATGGCCAGTGCAATTCCTTCTATATCCCCAGGCACGTCCGTAAAGAAGAAGGCTCCTTCCAGTCTTGTTCCTTCTGCAAGCCCAAGAAATTCACCACCATGACTGTTACACTCAATTGTCCTGAGCTTCAGCCCCCAAGAAAGAAGAAAAGAATCACCCGAGTTAAGGAGTGCCGGTGTATATCTATTGACTTGGACTAAACTGAGAAAAAGTAGCAATTGCACTCTTGACTGTATGCAATCACTGCCAGCATGAGAGTGAGTGGCATGAACCAGCCTACCTTCAAGGCTGGGCAAAACTGAAAGGGACCTAGTGAATTACCTAAAACAAGCAAACACCGCCCCCACCCCCAAAAAAACCCCAACCAATAATGTAAGGAAAGGGCATGCATGTGTGTGTGTGTAAGCAAGAAAATGGATATGGATGAGCAAATGCATGAATGTTCACTACAAAAAAAAATGTAACAGGGGTATGAGACATTAAAAACCCCTAATTACCCATAATCATGAATTAGGTTTCCTAATTCATGTGTATATTCACATTTTTGCCGCTTGCTGGGAAAGTGGAGTTGTGGCTTTTGCGAATGTTCACCTTTGTGTTATTTGCTTTTACTGTATTACATGAAACATCAAAGTGAGAGGACAATATATTTCAAAGCATGAATCTATTCTTATATAAGAAATAGACAGAGATCAATTTAAAGTGTAGCACAGCCATCACTGAAAATAGAAGCTGTGTCGAGAGTTTGTAACACGCTTCTTCAAAAAAATAGCTGTAATCCAAAAGCTATGTCTGGAGAACAATGGGGGGATGTGGGAGTGCTGAAAAATCAATAAAGGTGGATGGGAAACAGATCTACAACAACTTAGAAAGCAAAAGGTCAAAGCAAGTAGACAGGGAGAGTACAAAAGGGAGTAGAAAAAGGAAAGATACATAAATAGGAAAACAGAGAGGAAGAGATATTGTCTTCTGTTTACGTTTTGCTTTAATTTATATACCTAGTCATATATTACATAAATTAAAAAGAAACTATATACAAGGCTATAAATGTACTTCTGAATTCTGATGGCTCTCAAAACAAAAACCCATTCTTATGCCACTAGATCCATTTGATGTCTTGTATTTCTGATATCAGTTATTCTTCATATCTACATATATATGTATATGCAGTATCTTTTAGGCAGTGGTATCTATACATACACGCAATGAGTGTGCCTACTTCATTGTGTGTATCCAAACTCCTCTTTTTCACACACATACATAACCACAGCACAAAAATCTTGCTAACCAAGATCAAGTACAGAATGGCAGTAATTTAGTACATAAAGACCAGAGCAAAAATTAAAACAAGCATCATGTGACTGCAAAAGCAATAACCACACAAGAGACAAAAGACATGACATTCATGACTAGTAAACATTGCATTGTTATTGTTATTTTAGCTTTGCCACAGGCATGCAGTTTGTTGAAACAGAGATGCAGAACTTTGCCAGCAATGATCCTCTTTTTATATCTTTTACCACAGACTTGCATTTAAACTGTATTTGGAGTAAGTAAAGAGAATTTCCTAAAATCTTAGGGCTGACTGCCCCTCTCATTTGGGGAGAAAAAACATAAAAGGGGACACACTACTTCCAACAGCTTGATGACTCTCCCCTGTGAGGTTATCTTGTCTTTTCTTCCCTTCAGGCTTAGGTTTTTAAAATTGATCAGGGCTGCAAAGTTTGGCAAGAGCACGGAAGGTCCTACAAAGATGTTAGTTGAATGTGTGTCCTGGGGATTGGATGGAGAGGCAGCCCATCCATGCATGTTACCCTTGCTATCCTGAGCACTCGATGGTTCACACTTACTGTATGATGAGTCTTCCAGAGTCCAGGACTCAGTTTCCCTGCTCAGCAGCATCCACTATCAGTATAACTGTTCTCTCTCACACCAGATGCCTCTCTCAGCCACAAGGTGATTATTTTGGCATCATTTCTTGCCATAGAATGTTAAGGAAGACAATTCTGCCCTTAGTAACATGCCCAAAGGGAAAAATATATGATGAGTTGCACGTCACAGATGTGTCCTATGTGACCTCATTTTATCAGTTCTCCCACCTGTTATATTGTGCATCACACATTTATTGGTGATATCCTGCATCTTTACAACTCTATTTTTGCTCTAAAATCCACTGCTGTGAGGTTTGTGTTTGTAAAATTAAGTGATTACAACTCGTTTATTGGTATTATTAAAATGCATTTCATTCGGTGTACTCTCACTCAGCAGTTTGACATATCTTCATGGATTTTAAAATCCAGTTTTAAAATCTGGAATTACAGGAGGTAGGTTTCCACTGTGTGGAATGTGAATAGTTAAACAGAAAGATATGGATATTTAATGTTATTATTAATACAAATTATCTTTCACTGATAATAGGCAGGGAATGTTTTCCTTTAAATTACTTTTTTGATTTTTTTCCCAGGGGAAAGGGCCAACCTCAGTCATTGCTGGAAATTTTGTACTAGCTTGGGTTTCTGTTCAAGAAATGGGAACACCTTATGAATGACTTTCTTCATGTAAAGTTGACAGCAAAATTCACATTTTCTTTGACAGAGACTGCTATGTCCCTAACCCCTTAGCTGTTACGCAAAGCTTCAAACATTAGTGACTCCTTTAAGTTTTGTCTAGAATTCTCAAGGAAAATTGGTAAAACTATTCCAAATCTTTATGTTCTAAAACTGCCTGTGCATAGATCATGATGGAACTCCCCTTGAGGCAGATCCCCCTCACCCATGTAAATTTTATACAAAGAACTTCTATGAATTGCTAGTTATTGCCTGAGAGTAAGAAAGTTCTGCTAACTTACAATTATATGAGATATTTAATATCAACCACAGTATGTATTTAAATGTCTGCTTTATTCTAAAAACAATGGACTATATAACCTAAGGCTGCAGTATTTTCATGCTCGGTCTCACAAAGCAAAACTTGGTTTAAAATGAAGTTTTAATTATTTTGTAACTGAATAGAATTGGAGTTTTTTCTTCCCAGCGTTTTGTACGTCATTTTAACTACTAGTAACAAATAAATAAAATATCTTCTCCAGCCTGTGTCTATTGTTGTTTGTTTTTTGGGGTTTTTTTGTGGTTTTTTGGTGGGTTTTTTTTCCCCCTTCCTTAAGTTTCCAGCTCTTTCTGGATCTGTTGTACTTTATCCTGACTTCTGTGGTTTCTTCTAATTATAAAAGGCTTTACATTAAGACAATAAGACAGAGACAAGCAATGGCACCATCATTCAACACGGCTTCTTCAATAAGGTTTTTAAATGAGATCTGTCACTTCCCCCTCACCCTTCCACAATTTATAGAAGGAAAATCTCAATCTTTGCTCACACTTTTCCCCTTGTAAACGATATAGTGACAGTTCAAAATATAAATCAGACTTGAATTGTTGTAGAGTTAAAGTTTGAGTTGGCCTGCCTGCCTTATGCCTTATCTCAGTTTAATGTCTAGCTAATAGTTTAGTCACACTTCTAGAAAAAAAGAGTAAGGAACACCTTTACAATACAGCATATTACAAGATGCAAATAGGGACAGAGGAGATGAAAAACAATTATAAAAAAAGAACGGGATGATTTGTCACTGCTGGCAGCACATGTGCAAGGCCAGGGTTGAGGAAGGTTGCAACCACAGAGAACAGATTTCTACAGACTTTCCACCTCTTTTGGTTTAGTCTTTCTTCATGTCTAGCTTTGTTGTGCTTCTAAAACTTACTGAAAAGATAATAAAATTAGTTAAGAATCATTATTTTTGGAAGGTAATTGTCTTTTTCTGGTCTGAGATATGGGCACAGTTGAGCAGAATAAGTTTCCTTGAGAAGCTGTGCATCTTTATTTGAATATTTAAACCAGAGAAAAACCACCTGGGCTTAACTTTATAGTACTCCATGGTACCATAGTCTTACTATTTATATAGGAACATATAATTTCATTATAATTTTTGTTTGTCCTACATACCAGCTTTGAATTGAAGATACCTCCCGTGTGCTTTATAGTTAGTCACACTGATCAAAAGAAGGTAAGACAGAGAGAATTCACACACCTTAACCTGCTGTCAGGGATGCAGATAGGAAGGAGACCATCCTTTTCTGTGTCCCCAGTGAGGCAGGCTGGGTCTCTGCTGGGGTTTCTGTGTGTGCTCTGTCATCCATGTGCCGTGCCGTTAATTCACACCGGCGTTGTGAGACCGAGGCACCAAGAGAACGCTGGATTTGCTCCCATCTGAGCAGCAGATGTGCACAGTAGGTACAGTTGGGTCAGGGGGACAGACAGCACCATGGCTCTGCTCCAGCTGCCTGTCACCAGCCATGCCTGGCTGGGAACAGGGACCTTGCCTTTGCAAAAATAATGTGGTAACCTCACCTTGTAATTTACCTTCTCCTGAGTGGAAAAAAACCCCAAACCAAACAAAAAACCCCTGAACATAAACCAAACAAAAACCTCACCATTGAAACAAAATAAAAAACCCAACCCCACCCACCCCCCCCCAAAAAAAAAACAAAACAAAAAAAAAACCAGAAAGGAGAATTAGAACTACACCCTGGGGCTGATGTGCCTTTTCCACTGTAGACGTAAACCTACAGGTTTAGTTCCAATAGGTTTCCTGAAGGAGAACAACCAAGTGAAAAAACTTAGATCTTACTCACTCCAAATAACTCAAAGCTGCCCTAGAGATCACCTCATTAGGTACTGAAATACAACAGTCAATTTTGACAGAACATCCAAAATTTTTTCTGAGTTGTCCTTTTTACCTGGTGGTTTCAATGCACTAACCAAAGGGAAGAGCTGCATGATTTAAATTTTAAGGGAGTGAAAATTTAATGTGTATTTGTATTTAGCCAAGATACTGGTTCATATTTTAATAACCATCAGATTTTTTTAATCTTCTGAGACTGAAATCACAAATTCCCAGCAATGCACAAGTATCACAAAGAATCCTAGTGCAGATTTTTGATGCTACCTTGTAATGCATCTACATAAAAGCATCTGAAGCCTGTCTTCACTGCCTGCCTGGGAATGTAGCTGATGACATAAAGGTGCTCCTTCTCAATGTGTGGCTTCTGGCTGCCTGAATTCTTCCTTTAGCTTTCATGGGTCAGGGTGGAGGAGGACAGAAATTTTAAAAGTCACTTGCTCCCTTTCCTATTATTGTCTGAAAGTTTTGAAAATAAAATTCAGAATCCACTTTTTTTGAATAATCACGGAGTAAGATATGAGAAAGTCTATACTGGCGTAAAAAAAGATTATTTGGGATTGCATTAAAATTTCCCAAACTTCTAGGCTGTGATAAGCAATAATTCTTCCTTGCTGTGGGACAGATGTAGCTTGGGATGGATCAAATGGAAAAATTACACTGACTCGCAATAAAAGCTCTGCAAAGAAAATTTGAACTTTCTACATTTGCATTTCTTTTTTACAGAATGCCTTGTGGAAAAAAGTAACATTCCAGTTCATATTAAAAGAGAAAAACAGAACAAATGTTAAAAAACCTCTTTCTCGCTCCAGAATATTTGAGAGCTATATCTTACCTTACTGCCTAGTAATATCAATAAGGTTTCTGACAGTAAAGCAATTGGAAAGAATGAATGTGTAATTTACAGCTCATATGGGATAGAATACTCATATTCATTAATGATAATTTTATTGTATGGCATCACTACTGAGCACTGTTGAGATTTATGATTCATACAATGATGAATTTGCAGACAATGTTGTTTTTCTTTTAATTCAACTTTTGTAATTCAGCTTTTGAGGTGTAAGGACACATTACATTCTGTACTTAAGAGGAACTCTCAATCTTAGCTTTGTATTAGTGCATTGTTCTATACAGAGAATTAAAAAATCATGCTATATAGATGTAACATAAATGCATTTATCTCTCTAAAGAAAAGTGTAAAAGCCACGGTTTGCATTAGATATATTTAGAAGTCTGAAAAATGTATATTGAATAAGATTATACATAAAACTATTGGTCACTGTGCCAAGCTTCTTAATAACACAGTTTAAGAGTGATTAGTATGGGATAAAGTCAGCAATGACACTAGTTACAAGAGTAGTCATAAAGAATTTCTTTTTTTAAGAATGGGGACGGGGTTTTGTGTATTCAATTAAGTTTATTTCTAAACAATTATACTTAATGGATGAAGCCTTGCTGAACTTCTCTCTTTAGGATCTGAAGGACCTTGAATGTTCCTTTGAAAACAGATGTTCATGAAGAACATGATTTCCATTTTTGTTGTTAATTTGTTTCAACTTCAAGTGAATGAAGAGGCTAGAATTTGGGTGTTAAGTTAGATTTAGCAAATAAAAAGGAGAAAGAAAACTATGTGCACAATGGCAAGAACTTAGTGAATGGATCTAAATCCTATGGTAGGTAATTTGATCTAATTTTTGCAGAAAGGCAAATGCCAGATGTTTGCTCCACTTTGATCTTAATAACACTTTAGGCTGCAGACAATAAGATTGGTTTAAAATTTATTGTCTCTTTGATTTCTCCATTCTAATGCTTTTTAAATTCTTTACACAAGACAGATCTATATATAGGCAACTGGGGTGGCATCAGAAGCATTGTGTACTTAAGACATTCTTGAAAACCTCAGTATGGAACAGTGTTTGCTTTTTTATGCATCAAAACAAAGCCAGATTTTATACAAGCAACATTCAATTTTCATTTTATTATAATGTCTCTTTTTATTTTGCGTATGAAGTTCTGACTGTCGCATCTGTGGCACAGCTCCTTATATGCTTTTATCTTTCAATAACCTTATTAAAAGTCAAGACAATATATTAAATCAACATTAAGCAGCAGGAGTTGAAAGTTAAGCTAATCCATTCCTTTGCATTGGGAGTGTAATCTAAGTAGATCTCTAATTTCACCGTAGAGTTGCTTTTAGTGCTCTTTTTGTACAGTATGTGCTTTCTAAAAGGAGATCTGCTGCTGAAGGAACACTAGTGAAAGCTTCTGAGGAACCATAACATCCAAAAGGTGTCCAACTTGCCTCTGGTCTGGATCTCCAAGTTCAAGGAGAACATTGCTCTGTGAATGTGAGTTGAACTCATGTTAGAGCTGCTTTTAAAGTGGTCTCAGGTTTCCCACAGGGTATCTAGTATATTCACTACTACTAAGAATGGTGAAAAATGAGACTCAGAACAAAGAGTAGAGCAAGAGCAATGGTTAAAAGGAAATAGAAAACAAAACCACACTGAATGTCTTATCATGATTCTCTGCCATAGTTTGTACCCATCTATCCCTTAGATCCATGCATGAAGTCTCAACAATTGGTTTCACTCTGCTCAGCTCAGTAGTCTGAAATTTCACAAAGTCAGTCAGTTTTTCTCTGAAAGAAATTCTGAACTTTGTCTGGTGATGAAAATGCCATCGCTCAGCCAACTGAGAGAACAGCTACCCTGGCAGGTTTTCTTAAGCTGTCAGCATTGATGGACTTTCAGAAGTCAGCAGGCTCCCTACTCCTGTACAACTAAGTTTAGTTCTTGCAACAAAGTCCTATGTAAACTGAAAGAAAAATTCTTTCCTTCGGAATCAAATATTTTAGTTCATTCCCAGGGACAGAACATAGATGCACACAAAAAAAGTTCATCTCTTTCTATCACATAAGCATAAGTGAGAAGACTTGCAATTAACTCACCTCAAGAGAGAAGTTGGGTAAAACAAAAGACTCCTCCAATGAGAATGGTTCAAATACATCTTCATGACTTTTCTTCCTTACCATTGCTGTAACTACAAAGGAAAAAAGTCTTTATTTATCACTATTACATTGAAATACTGTTTGCATAATTCCAAGGAACATTTTGCCAGTCTTTTCCTTGACATGATATACCACCTGTGCCATTTGAGAAGGGGCGATTTGAAAAGACTGGACAAGTAAGTCACAAAACACAGGGAGGTTTTAATGGTATCTGATTTCAATGCAGAAGCACTGATTTCCTAACAGGACTCTGGTTTACTATAAAGGCATGATGTTATGAGACTCTGAAAATCTTCTGCAACACTGGCTTTTGTGCATCATAGCTGAAAAGTGTACAAATGCTACACAGTGAAATTTAATGGAAGACACACAAGGAAAGATTTTAGCTTAGACATTTATCTTTACCAACACATGGAACCACCTTGATCTGTTTTACTGTTGATGAAAAACGAAGGTAGTGTCTATTTCACAGGAGAGGATAGGAAGTAAGAGTCAGTGTGATGGATGGTGAAAAGAAACAGAGGGCAAGAGTGAAGAAATATGAGCGTCAGGTACTGATCTCAAAGATGAGGTCTAGTCTGCTGTCAGAATATGTCTAAATAGCTTATTAATAACAGGAGAGATGTATTGGCATTAGTGTGAAAGGAGGAGTATACTCATTTTGTACTGCATTGTCAGAAGTGAGCCATGTGCATAGAGTACAGTTTATATTTGTTAGCTATATATAGACTACACAAGTACAAATCAAGCACAGATCAACTCCTGTGAAAATATTCACTTACTTCAAGGCGTTTATCCAGCAGATAGCACAGCAACAATCTCTACCATCTCTAGCAAATATGTCAAATTTACTCACAGGGAGCATAGCTGTACTTCAGTGTGGCATAAAAATCCCAGAGAAGTTTTAACCTCATGAACTTGTTACAAGTAATAATTTAATTGCAAAATCTTGAAATTTATTTTTTTGATTAGTGTTAGTCAATGTGTAAAACAAACCTCACTTTCTCCCACAGGAAAAAATGAGGGTTACCAAGGAAATCTTCTTTTAATCTTCTGTAATGATTGTAAGTGCACCATTTTAGGATGATGTAATTTTGCCTCACCAGTTCTCTTCCCATGTAACCTGTCAATCCCAACAGCAGCTTGATTTCCATCTGGGCTGACATGCTGGGAAAAGGAAGACCAAAATCACTTGTTGAGGTGGCACTGAAGAGTTTATGCCAAGGGGAACCCATGGAAACTGGGGCACTTACATCTTATTCTTGCTGGCAAGGGATTGAATTAAGGGAAGCCTGCAATACCAGAAATACATCTGTGGGGCACCCTTGACAAGTTCAACAGCTTTCTGCTGGAATCTCTCCCTATAAATGTCAGTGCAATGAGCATCTCCTGGGAAGGAATGTGATTTATTATTTCATGCCAGATATTTTAATGATATTTAGGGAATGCTTCATTCAATGTTGCAGGTCTTGCTTGATTTAGGCACCCATGTTTAATCTCCAGTGACTTGCAATAAGTAAGTTTCTCTTTGACTTATTATTTCTTTTCCAAAGAAAATCAGTATTTGGCAATACTAATTAGTTTTGGTTCTGGAGTTTTCAGATGAAATAGCTACGGAAATAGCTTCTCCAATAACCTATGGATTGTGCCTCTAGGAATAAACTAACCAAAGGGTCTATTCAAGTGAAATGCTACAAAGGAGCTACAGACTGTAACCTTTCCTCAGGGCTCATTGTTGGTACAATCATGTGAGGTGTAAACCTAGAGTATTCATTCAGGTCAAAACTGCCTGGAAGTTGGGGTGGCAGCTTTAAATTTTCCAGCTTCAGCCTTAGTCTCTTCGTCTTTGCATAAAACCCTAACGTTAGAGCACAGCCTCAGGCAGGACTGGTTTTGTGCAGAGGACACAAATGCCCAGGCCTGTGTGTGGGGCTGTGTTCGAGTTCCATGAGGTAAGGCCAGGAGTGCACAGTGCCCTCTGAGCTGAGCTCAGATGTTACACCCCGAGGCACAGGTCAGCGTGTCCGTCATGCACACACGAGATCGTCTGCACCTCTCGGTTGGAGAGGGATGTTATTTTCTTAAGGAGCAGGATGTTATTCCTAGAGGTCTGCCCCTTGGTAGGGTCAAGAGTAATATTTTATGGTTAATGTTTATGATTAATTTTGGCTGTGGCCTTTCCTTTCGGAATTTGTGTGGTGTCAGTTCAGGTTGGTAAGGGGAAAGCTTGACAAGGTTAAGGCGTGAACCGTATACTCACTTTTCCTTCCAAAGCAAATACTACAACAACAATGCACATGGGAACCCAGCAACACATTCCTAAATCAAACCAGAAGATTCATACAGGGAACTAAAACAGTAGGGTCCAAGGGAGTGGGTTTTGCCTTTTTGTTTTTTTTAGTCCAAAGGATACATTTTCAGAAAGATGTCTTGGGAATTAGGTCAAAACAATCCCAGGAGCAAAAAGGGCATTTTGGCATCAGATTTCTTGTGCTCACATTACTTAAAAATTAATACTGCCTTCACCCCCATTTTCTCAAAAAGTAAGGTGACTGATTCTCAGCTGTTAAATGCTGTTTCAAGGAAAGAACACACATCTTGATGTGATCCAAGTTTACACTGATTCTTATCTTTGGAAAATATCCCAATCAACTTCCCAACTTTGAATAGGATCTTTAGATTCATATGCAACTTGTTCTATTTTTAAGTATGTAACTTGGAAACTGTTTTCCCTTCATGTTTTTTATTAATGTAATAGTTTCTCAACAGGCTTGCAAGTCGACTTGTTTTGATATTTTAGAAGACACTTAAGACCAAAAGAGATGGGAAATTTCTCTTGAAATGTCAAGGTGTTTTTATTGAAGACATAGCATAGAGTCTCATAGCTTGCCTTCTGTGGCAGTGTCAGCAAAGAGAGAGAAATGAGGAGAAAGAAGTATTGTGATATTATGAAAACCTCCAAAAAGATACTACTGTATGTAAGCAATAAAAACAACTTCAGAAGTGTGTGCATGAAGCAATCTCAGAAACCCATCTTGGATCTGCATAACCATTTTGGAGTGTTGGAATGTATCATCCAAGGGGTATGGTGGGGAAGATTATTATATGAGAGTTTCTGATGATGACTCTAAATCTGGAGGAGAGGACAAAATTCTGGCCTTGGCCTTGTCTCTTACTCATTCTTAGGAAATAATTTTTGATAATTTTTGATAATTTTTTAATTAGAGAATCCATCTCACATTGTGCTTTCCTTTAAAATTCTGAACAGTTTAAAAATATTTCAAATCTTTAATATCACTGAACTTCAGACACTAAGGGTAGCAATGTGATCTATAATTAAAACCCTATCACGAATGCCTAGGCTTTTCAGAACATTTGCAATGTGTCACTGCACTTCTCAAAGACAGGATTGCTATGGCTGCTATGAATCACATATAAAATGAGCACTGTCAGCCTTCATAAACACTTCAATGGAAATCAAAGATTCTCAAAGTAAAAAACAAAGGGGCATAACACACTTGTCTGATTCACAGTCAATCAACAGCCAAAAATACTGCTACAGATGCTGCAAGGGAGGCTGGCAAAGAAAATTTTAAAACATCATGATGTTTCCATTTTGGGGGTTAATAAAAGAAGCAAAAGAGAAAAAATATCAACCTCAGAATTTAAAAACGTTTCTTTTGACTCACAGACATGGCCCTTTGGAGCTTACTGCTCAGCTACTTATATATTTGTAGAATTCTCAATGGTTGATTTACACTATCTTGATTAGTTATGAATCATATAGTGGAGTTTTCTGCCTGACTCTGTGACTAATTGAATCTGAAATGAAAACTTGTAAGTACTAACATAAATACTTACAAGTATGACCAAAAATGTGGCTGAGGAATTTAGAGATCAAATACTGGAGCAATTTCAAATGGCTTAATCATTTCAGTCTTGGAATTTGCAGTTTGAATAAATCTTATTATTAGTAATGAACAAATATTGGAGCTGGATAAATGCACATGAATCTAGCAATGGTTTCTTAAACACGGAGGGAGAAAGAGGAAGAAAAATTTACAAAGAGGAAACAATGCAAAAGGGGAAAAAAGAAAGAAGTCTTAGAAGTCTTATAACACACTGTGACTGAAAATATTATTCCTCATTCACCCCTCACATTCTTTTTAAGAAGCTGCAGAGGGCTTTCATGAAGGCCCAGCATGCCTAAACAAGTTTCACTCAGAAAGAATAAGTTGTAAAAGTTAAATCACCATCATTTCTTTTGAGCCTGTCTTCAGCTGTGATCTGTGGAGCTTTAGTTTCTCTTTTCAAGGGTAGATAAAAAAGCACTGTAAGACCAAACTCGAAAACCTCTAACATTTCCCAAGTGTCTGGGAATTGCCTACATAAGAACAGCATTTCTTCAAGCATCAGCCTGTATATTAAATGACCTATATGCAACCCAGGAACTTCTGAAGCCCATACACCTGTTCATCCACCGTTGTACAGGAATGATTTGGCACGTTCATGAATGTGTCAAAAACTGTCTGCAGGAGGCAAAAAGCCCTAGAACAAATAGACACAATGAAATGTAACAGTTATATAGAAAGCAAAACCAAGACTTGCAAACTGTTTTCAACACTTATTTTGATCCTTACCAAAAACCTAGCATGCCTTTAAAGCCAGGTCTCCCATCTGGCTGGCTTTGAGGCTTGCACTTTTTTTGCATCTGGAATCCCTTGGTTTGTTGACTTACAGTAGTGACACTCTCAAGAGCAAGGTCTGCTTTGTTTGACCTACTGTATTCATCAATATTTGTATTGCTAATTTCATTATTTTGTAAAGGACCTTGGGATTTGTCTCATGAAAGAGGTTACACATAGAAATCCCCAGTCTGCTTTGATTAACGTTTTCTGACCAACACGTCTCAAATGCTCATTTGCTGTTAAATTATTTTAAAAACTACAGTTATCCAGCTTTTATGGTTGATTTTGCACTAATTGTCCTTTCTTGAACAATGCATGTACGAAAATTTCATTAGAGATTGCTGAAATAGAGACATTACATCCACGACTGGATCAATTTCTTTTGCTATATCAATAGCATAGCTTCTCAGAGATATATATGCACACATATTTTTTAAAGAATATACATATGCATATATATGTATCTCCGTATTTATACAAATTAATTTTAAAATTGCCTGCTTTTATTTCCATATTTTACACCTGTGTAAGTGGCTGTGATACTTACAGACATGAAACAATGCATCTTTGAAATAACCTAATTGTATAGATGTAATCTGCCTTTTAATTGGAGGCAGAAATTTGCTTTATAGTATTTTAAATCAGTGTATCACAAATTCTGTGTTTATGAAGTAACATTTTCAATAGCCCCAGAGCTGAAATAAATTAACAAAAAAAAAATTCTGCATCATAGAAAATAAGATTTATGTCTGATGAGAGCTTTGTGTTCAAACCATCGTCATCTGACATCGTGGCATACCAGGATTCCAAGCAGAAATGCCTATGAAGTCCATCTTTTCAGCAGCACACCATTTTTTTGTCTTAGAGGATCATGAAACTAGACAGTAAATAATACGAGAAGAAACAGAGACCAACTGTCTGTAAAGTGGAAATTGCTTTGCTCAGCTACTTTTAATTAAGATGATGCAACTAATTATACTCTTACTTAACTGTTCAGTGCCTGATATTTCTAACATGTTCATCATTATGTCATCTAGTGTGCCTTTATGGACTCAGAGAATGGTTTGGGTTGGAAGGGACCTTAAGATGATCTCATTCCAGCCCCCCTGCCCTGGGCAGGGACACGCTGCACTAGACCAGGTTGGTTGCAATTCATATGTACCCCCTTCTACAGAAAATTGACTGCAAACAGTTCTTCATATTTGGTTAATGTCTGCACATTGGTGATTTTTTGGAGGGGCAATATACCTTCAATTCATCTATGTAGGTGAAATCCTTGCTTAGATTCTTGTCTTCTCCAGTCTTTTCTGTGATGAGAAGTGCAGCTTTTCAATCCAAAATATATTGATCATGCCGCTGTAGATTTGCTGAGTTTCTACACTCTCTCTTTTAACGTGTTGTGATTTTCAAGGTCCGTCATAGAAAATATTTGCCCGTAATCTCTCTTAACATGATCACTCCAACCTCTGCTTGGCTAAGGATAACGATTTTCAAACAAATACATGAATAATGTTTCCAGAAACATCTAAAACCAAATCACAGTTTTCTGGTTTTAAATTTATGTGATGTGTGATGCAAAAATCCCGCTCAAAACTACATAAAATGTAATATATTTTGCATACAAAAAAAGACAATTGAAAAATTATCAAAAATACTGAGGAGGAAAATATTGTCTTTTATTTATAGTCAATGTCTCTTTAAGAATTTAGTTTAAAAATAAATACTCCATCCCACTACAATAACTTTTACAAAGTCAATCATAGCACATCATGGCTTTTGAGAAAATTATAGTAGAAACACACACACACACGCACACACACACACACACACACAATTACAACATGGAAGGGGGAAAAAGCACCTGAATCTATTTAACTTATTGTTTTAAGACATTTATAACATATTTAATCAAGAACTATTCAAAGGAGTTTAATTCTGAAAACAAAAAACCCTAAACCATATTAATATTCCATTATTTTTGCTTTACATTTGTAAAATGATAAATGCAAAGTTGATTTCAGTTCAAAGGACAGCAAATATATAATTGCTGAGTGTATTTGCAATCATTCAAGCAAAGCTATAATCTTATTAAAGCAAATCCCATATGGACATCAGAGACCTAAATGCTGTTATGTCTGTGAAACTTGCTAGGTACACATAGAATATTAATAGCATTGCAAGAGAATTTACCATTTTGCTACATCTTCAAAGAGAAGTTAAGCAGCCAAAGAGGCCTCTCTTTTGATGATTTTTCATCATATGGAGAGAAGAGAGGGAAGCATACCAACAACAATAATGTTCAACAGTGCAAATATTTAACTCAATATGATTGGAAAGGAAAAAAAAACCAAAATAGCTTCATTTGAAGGTTGAAAATCATACAATAATCCTACTAAAAACACTTTCCAGTGGTCAGGTCTTGATTTTTTACATAATATTATTTCTCCATTTTTGCTTCCTGTGACTTCCAAATCTGGAAAAGCTTTTAGTACAGAGAACAATAGCTAAGTACAATGGCAGGGGAAACTATTGTTCTTGAGGCTGATATACCTCCCACCAAAAAAAGTCATTATACATATATATTTCTTAAAATATATAGTTCTGTTATTACTGGGGAACATTCAGTCAGTCATCATCTGGGCATTCACAGCTTTGCACAGAAAGCACCTACAAGAAACAGTGCTTTTATCAACTCTGTGCAAAGTCCTTATCCAGTCCCATCTGATAGGGAGCATGAGCTCTTCCTTTGCAACAGGTATCACTGGTTTCAAAACCAATGGAATATGACAAGCACATTTAATTTGACATAGCTTTTCTGAACTTGATCCCTAAAAATCTGTTAAATTTCTCTCTCAAGTCTTTCCCTTTTCCGAGTTATATGGAGATGAAAGTGTTTTGTTCAGGCTACATGCCTGATGAGCATACACAGATTATTTCACTTGACTACTGTAGCACTCAAGCCCCCTTAGAAACTTGTCCAAGAAAAGCCAGCTTGATTGTCTGATATAATATAATCTTTTAATTAAACAAAGCCCAAACAAACCCAACCAAACACTTGACTTCAAAAGAAAATCCACATGGAAGATATAATGAGGTTTATATTGTTGTTTACATGGCACTACCACATTTTCATTCTCTACAGCCTTTACAGTCCCTCTAAAACACACGGGACTGTAACACAAAATAAAAAAATTAATAGAATAAGAAAAAAGTTTTTTTGTAGAATGAAATCAGTTTTATTTATTCATCTTCCTGTCAGATATGAAAGAAGTCTAGAATAGAACTGTGAGCTTGTTCTGCTTTGACTAGTTACAAAATGGTATCCTCTCATGTAAAATCTAGAAGATACCCACACCACAAAAACCCCCCATCCTAATAGTTACAAAAAAAGAATTATAAGAAGAAGAACATGGCTTTTATCCGGTTTATAGTGATTAGCAGCTATTGGCAATACATCCCCAAAACTACTTTACAACTAAGAAATATCAGGTGCTATGCTATGTTAATATGCTGATTAATGATGCTCCATGCTGTAGGAAATAGTGCTATAATTTTAGACTGCTACCCAGTTTCTGCAGTTTCTATAACATACTGTTTATGGATAGCTGCTCAGGATGAGCGTTTGTTCAAGGATAATGGAATGTATTTACAGCATGCCAAATGAGACAGTAAAAGTACTGAACTACAAGCTTGGCCCCTCTGGGGGAAGTCAGAAAGAAAGTGTACTATTTAAAGTACTCAAATGCATAATTCAGAGATCGAAAAATCATCTTGTGGAAGATTAAAAAAAAATTAAAGAAACATTATCAACCAGTGAACAGATGTAACAGGTCTTCTTTCTACAGTCACTTTAACTTCTATAAGCATGCCATTTGTCACTACCAATATAATACATAAATCTCAACCTGCCAGTACTCTTCAGGTCTTTGAGCTCACCAAATACATTATGGTTCAATGTCCATCACAAAAACATCCTAACATTCTTTGTACTATTTTGTGCCACAGTTAACTTCTAATTGCAGTGAAGACTACTGTTATCACTGACAACAGAATTTGGCCCCATCATTTGGCCCTATGATACAAGTACTAGTTTATTATTAAGAGAGGCTGAGAAGGCAGATGTCATAGCAGCTAAACTCATCTTACCTCTAGGAAAATATGAATGTTCCTGCCAGGGCAACACTAGGAAACCTGAAATACAGCTGTCTGTCAGGACTCTGATGACAGATTGCTCTTTCAAGAGTTTTTGTAGTCAATATTATACTATTCAGAGTACAAAAAAAGAAATAAAAGAGTAAGATAAGTGATTCTGTTCATATCAAATAATCATATGACCAGTAATAGGCACAGAATGATGTTCATATACATGAATGCAGCATTTCTGAAATCTGTAGAACCTAATGAGCGGACACGTACAACTCTACAAAACTTTTGTTATTTTGGAAGAGTCCTCTAGCTTTCACCTTAATCTGGAAATATAGATATGATCTCTTTCCCTTTTGAAAATCAGCCACTGACATTATTTTCCAGTCTCCCTTCCAGGAGTCCGTGGGGCAATCTATGGGAATTCTGCAGTGTAACTCCTGACAAACAGCTGAAGGTTGCAAAATTTCTGAAGATAGTACCGTTTAGGTGTACCACATTTTCAGCAAGTGGGAAAAAAAATTAGTAATGTTGTTAGGAATATTTTTAGATAGAGAAAATTGTTTAAATAACCACATGTTGCAGGCATTTTGAAAAAGTTTCCAAACGCAAGCATTTTTGAAGTTGCTTGCATAACTTCTGAGCTTTAGATCTCTAAAATAGTTTTATGTTTTTTCTTATGGTTTATACTCTATTGAGCAGTGGAAATGTTTGGTAATGGTATTAGCAGGTCATATCTAATAATTCACTAAAAGGAGAGATAGTTATTTAAATCTGGCACCACGCTAGCTGTACCCAAGGTAGTCTCTTGCATATGCTCAAACCTTTGACTACTAAGGAACTAGAGTTTCTATGATTCTGGGGTTTCTCACTGTGTAATCCAAAATGCCAGTTTTCTCAGACCTAGCTTGGGAATCTCCAAAACAGTGTTGAATTTCAGAGCATATAAATTTGCTACCTTAATACCATAAGATGCATCTAACAAATATTAATTATTAATAATGTAAAATATAAATATTTATAATTTGACAGTGGTGTCCTGCATGATGCTGTTCTTCACCACACTGTTTGCAGTACTTTAATTTCAAAATAACAACGAAGAGTCTTCCATCTTAGACAAGAATATTTTGTTACTGGTAAGCAAAATATTTTATTAGGTCTTTTACATATTTATTATTATATTTTTCTGTCTAGAGGAACTATTGGAACAGGTGAATCAATGGATAGGGGATGTCACTTAGCTATATTTGAACTGAGCCCAACAAGCTGTATTTGACCACACAGAACTTTCAGAAAAATGTTCCATCCTGATCTGGAAACATCACAAAACGGAGAAACCACAACTGTCTTTGCTGACTTCTTCCAGTGGTTATCAGCCTCATTACTAATAGTTCATTGCTAATTTTATCTGATTTTTATACGGTTTTATTACATTTTTCTTTGGTGCTGCAAGGAAACGTGTAGTAGCTCCTGGTATTTTTCTCTCTTTGAAGCGGCTTATTGGCTATAATCAAGTTCAACTTTCTTTTAAAATTTTCTTTATATTTATGTGCAAATACATAGGCTTACCTTCAAATGAAGAATGCCAAAGAGAACTCTCCAGACTGGAAATCCTGAAATTCTCTAACTGGCTTTAATAAATTCCAAAAGTGTTAAAGAAAAAAAAAAAAAGAAAAAAAGAAAATAAAAGATCCATATCAATACTGAACAAGACTGAGACAAGGCCAAGAATGAGCAAAAACTAGGCGAACATGATTTTCTGAAATTGCACGCTCAGATGGGTGCCTAGGCACAGATTAAGGAGATGAATATTTCTAAACTGTATAATGTTTCTGAAATTCCATATCCACACTATCCATATTAAGGCATCCATTTTTAAGATACTGACTTGAAACAATGAAGAAATAGTATTACTAAATAAGTATTACAAAGTCTTCTACTGCCCCATGTTTCAGCTGGGAAAAATGTTTAGATCTAAGAGAGGAATTGCTATCAATTTACTGGAAAATAAGGGCAATAAGAACCCTGTACATCACATGGAAAACAAAGTATTTTATTCATGTTTAATGCAGAGAAAAAATAGACTGGTCAGAGATACCCTGGGTGTTTATATCTGGTTGGAGAAGATATCCTCAGCAACTCAGAAACGTTGAAAACTTACAAAAAATGCATCCTTCCTACAAGTGTTTAAGATGATCAATTATTTTTTCTTTCTGCTTACTGAATATTCCACCCCTTGTACTTTAATTTTCTATATATACAGAAACTGAAGATCACGGTTTCTGTTTTGATGCAAAAAATTCTAAATTAAATATAAAAGTCTTATATTCAATCTATACATTTACAACCCTATGATAAAACACAAGGCAAAACAATTGCATGGGTTAGTGATGGCAAAACACCTGGGTAGTTTTCATAGTTTAGTAAAAACATAATGAAAAAATAATTTATATTGTCAGATCTCAAAGATACTAAAAGGTCTTCTATTTTAAAATCAACAAGTGGAAATGTTGCAAATAATGTAAAGAGCACTTCTCAATTATATACTCATCTGCACTGAATTCTTTCTAATACTTCGATCATAAATCAGTACTGTATATTATTATTGTGGGCAATAAGCACCTAATGAGTAACATGGGTTTTATTAGTGCTTTGCTTTACAGTCTTTGAGAAGCTTGGCAGTAACAAAAGAAATGAAAACAAAACAAAACAGAAAATCCCCCCTCTTAAACCACATCTACTTCACAGTCACAGAAGTGACTTCTGTGAAGTGTTGAGGTATTTTAAGTTAGTGGACCAGAAAATTATAACTGTTTAGCTACTGCTGCTGGGCTTAATTGAGTCCACTCTTTTACTTCCTTGACAGCATTGCAGACAGGTACTGGAGACTTCTGTTCCATTCTATCTTTGTAGTTTCTTTCTTTATTCCTTCTGTCCTTTTATTCTCCCCAAATTAGGAAGCTCAAGGTAAAATGAGGCATCAAACTAAAGCTTAAAGCTTAAAACATAATGTTTGGTGACACTTGGTGACACCAAATATGAGTGCTGGTTGATGCATATTTGTTATGCCTGAAGTGCCTAAATATTTAACAAGTAAAGAGCTTATGTAGACATATCTGTAAATATATCCTCTCCAATACACAATTTCAGTTAAAGCCAGCAGGTGTACCATTGTGTCTTCAGTCACTGTCTGAAGACACTTACAGATATCACTAGGGGGGGAAAGTGTGATATTTAGCTGATGAATTCCATCCAGGAGTCTTGAAGTCTCGATTAAGAGAATGAATCAAATAATCTAGGTGAATTCATTTAAAAATAGTTTAGTAGTAGAGGATTTAAGTTATGGGTGAAGCTGGAATCAGAAACTGACTGGAGAGGAAAATCAATACAATTGAAAATTAGGAAGAAACAAGGCCTATGGTATATAAGTTTTTGAATCTTCTAAAAAATAGCCTTAATTCTCAAAGCCTTGGCAAATTGTTAATCTGATAAAATAATTATAAATCTGATCAAGAAATGCTTTAAATGAATAATTTTAATTTTAATCCCTTTTTATATACATTTTTCAACATTTCAAAATTAAGTCAATTTGAACTGAAAAATTAAAATTCACATTTAGAAATTTTGAAACAGGATATTTCAATAAGTTAAAACCCTTTTTCCACAATATACTTCTAATGGGAATTTTCAAGACTATCCATTTTCACAAACAGTGCTGCTCTTGTTGAATAATACTTCAAGTAATACATTTCATTGAAAAACTCTCAATCAGGGCAAATGGCAATATACACTACCTTCATGATAGATAGAAAACTATACAAAAAATAAACACTGTTTGCTTAAACACTCACCAGAATTGCCTTGCTTGCTATTGTTCTTTGGCTTTTATAGGCATTATTGCTCCTCTTATTTATCACTAATAATATAGGAAAGAAATATTCTTCACCTAGTTAGTGGAAGACAGAAAACTTAAATCTTTGGAATTTTTTTTTCTCTGCAATGGGACTAGTCAAACTACAAATCAGATCATTTTTGCTGGCATATTGTTGACTGCTTTCATAAGAATTATGCTTATACACACCTTGAGTATATCTGTAGCAGGTAAAAAGTCCCAAACATACAACAGACTCTTGAGTCCTTTGTTTTTATTTATCCAGGAATGAGAGAGATACTAATTTAAGAAACCTGCACTGAAATCCTAAGTTAATTTATGAATGGGTCTCCACAACTGCTATTTTCCTTAATATAAATGTACACTGCTAGGGATGACTTCACCTAGGTCTCATCTCAGTCCCTCTATCGAATTTGCTGTATGATAACTGATGTCTGTCTCATGTATATTCTTTCCAGTTTCAAAGCAAAGGACTAATGCTTTTCCCCTACTAGCTTTTTGCACCTTTTTGCTTCACCTAATTTCTCTTTGTAAAAAACTTCATAAACCATTATCATAAAGTCAGTTTCTCTCTTGCAGACAGCAAGCAGAATCGCTTTTCTGTTTTACCTTAAATTAACTTCTGCTTCAAGATTTCTCCTCCTAAGAATCCAAATCCTTGAAATGCAGTAAAAATCTTCAAGTAATGGTGGATATTCAGTAGGGTTATTTTCAGGCTCTGCCACGTTATGGCAATGGTTATAATGTTACAGGAGGACAGCAAGACCCTGTTATTTCTTTCTGAAGTTTACATTATGTATCTATCTATATATATTAAAAATATATAAACACATAGGTATGCTGGACATATTCTTCATACAAATATAGGGGGACAAGAGCAGTCTGCATAATGTATTTTAGGGTGAGATATTTGCTGTTAAAAAGAAAGCTTTCAGTGGAATTAAAAGTCAAATATTTAATGGCAAACGCATAACGTCATGGAGAGATATTATTGTATCTTAATGAATAATGACCTATAAACTCATCACTTTATGGAATTGGTATTTGCAATATATGCTGAAATAAAAATACATATTTTATCATTTTTTGTTTTGAAGCTCAAAGTTTAGGAAATGCTAGATTAAAACCATAAAAATAATGAATCAGTTATGCCATCAATCATAAAACTAAAGAATTTGAAAATTCCTTTTTATGTGCAAAATATTACTCCCATTTTGACAAATGGCATAAGCTGAAGCTTCTATAAAAATATAGTAAAATACAGCATGACTCTATAATTATATTTAATCAGTTTTAGAAAGATGCATCCAATACTTAAGACATTGTAAAATTATTTAGAATCAGTCAATTTTACCTCAGTTACTGCTGAATAAAAAGTATGATGCAATAGACCTTTGTGAACTGAATGGCATATTTGCTCTGATCTACATAAAGCCCTGTAAATAACCTACAGGTTGTTAGTCATTACTTAACTCACCATCCAAAATGCTTATTTTAGCTCTTCCATATTAATCCATTATGAACAGAAGATTTTAATTAACCATTAGCAACAAGATGCATTTTAAGCAATGTGAGGAAGAGTTGCAGAAAAAAAACTTGACTTCCCATGTAAAAACCTTCTTAGAATTCCCTCCACTGAACATACAAACCCCTCTGAAAGAACTCAAAAGTCTTTAATGGATTGTCTTGGGACAGATCAGAAAAGCAGAATTCAGTATCTAACATAAGGTGCTTCCTGGGCCATCAGTGTAGTAAAGCATCAGGCAAGGTATGAAACCACTCCATCGTTTTCATTCATCTTCTTTCAGTTGGCAGTCACACTGGCTTCCTTCTGACGTAGTCTTTCTTTCTGTTAAAGAAAAAAAAGAAAAAAAGGTGTTTTATTATAATTCTTGTTTATAATTTTCCATCTCCTCTCAAGTTCCCATGAGCATTTGGTCTAGAAGACGGAGAAATAAGTCACACTTCCAGTTTTCTTTAATTAAAAAATGCTTGGAGCACTCAAAAAAGGTTTAAAATTTTAAAACACATTATTTACCGTGGAAAAGCTGAGTTTGCTTTTGCTACATACTTGTCAAATACTGTGTACCTTTAAAAATACACATCTGTGAAGACAAGTGCAGCTAGAGAAAACCAGATACATTTGAAATTCATGTGACTCTAATACCTTCTCATGTCTGGAATGGTTTCTGCTGACATAAAGGCTCTAATTTAGCATTAGCTAGATGATCTTGCTTAATGACCTCTTCTCAGGCGAGTGTAGTCATTCATGTCTCTGCTGCCTGATCTGAAACTGATATGCTCTGCTGGGAATGGAAATAATACCCTGATTCCTTCATGTACATTTCATTCCCTTGGTCTCTTGCCTTCTAGAGTTTGAGAAATGCTTGTCTAACCTATGTGCCTTGCACACAGACAAAAAAAGAATTTGTATACAATGCAAATTGTTAGACTTCTTACTGTGTTGTATTGAAAACACTGGCGTATAACAAGGAATAAAATGGGGATTTAATCCCTTCTACCACTGTTCCACAAAGAAAACAGGTTTTGAAAAACCAGGTTTTTAAGATTTTGAGAAAACCAGACACTCCAGCCATTGGACAAATGTATGTGGTGAGCTTCAATGCATTTTGAAGCATGGAAGAAAATACAAGCGACTCCAGTGGACGGGAAGAAGAAACCACAAAAGCAGCTCTTTTTGTTATCTAAAATAGCAGAGCCATGCTTAGGCACAACTGAACTAAATGTTAAACATAACTCTTGACTACCATAGGGCATAAGCTTTAACATTTCTCCTTGGTAAGAAAATTACTCTACTGCATTCGAACTAAAAATACTATGCTCTCCAACAGCAGCAGAAACCAGCCATCATTCTGAATGACAAGAATGGTGTCACAAAACCCCTTTGGAATGTCATACTGAAAACCAGATCATACCAGGCTAGCTGTAGGATTGATTTTCTTCGTTTCAACTTTCTTCTCTGCAGTCAACTTGCTCACTGATTGCTGAGCCACTTTAATTCTGAAACAGAAAAAGCATCATTAGATTTGATGAAATGAAAGGTGTTCTGGTTCTGCTGGTATATACTTTGTAAGATGCCTCACCAGTCACTTTTTTTGAGATGCATTAGCCCAACAAACTGCTATTTCTATTTAAAGGCACTTAATAAACTAGGAAAAGTAGATCAAAGCACATTTTCAATTGGAGAAAATCAAAAGCAAAAGGACAGCCTGTCTGTATTGCTCCCTGAAAATCTCATTGGGGAAATAATTTCTCTGTTCTTGCAGGATCTGGATTTTATGGAGTATCTTTCTCACCTAAAAAGCTGTGCTATCAAGGCAAAAAAATCCTCCTCTGAAAAAAAAAGAGCTAGCTGGCTTTATCTGTCGTACACATAGATTATGGTATTTTATCAGCCATTTGCCAGGCTACACATTATACTTCCTCTGAAAACCTTGAAATGAAAGCATCTGACAGTTTTTTGTTAATGTTTTCTGTGTTGCTTTAGATGGAATTGACTGACCAGCCTCACTAATGTGGCAATAGGAGGTACAAGAGGTTTTTGTCTCAGGGTTGTTCAAGCTGTCTTGTGCACAGCTACAGACTAGTCTGCCAAAAGTACTGTAGAGATAAGGGGAAAGAAGGACACATCTGATTCCTCTGCCTCTTGCCTTTTGCTCTCAGGGTCTTCCATAAAAGAACCCTTCTTTTTCTGGGCATTTAACAAGAACCCAATGAGGAGTTTAAACAGGAGGAAAAGGAGAAACAGAATTAAAGACTCTCCTTGTACTTACAAGAAAGTGCTTAGGAAATTATGTGCTAAACATTGATAAAACGGAAAGCAAATTCTTGGCCCTCCTAATAGAGGACCTGCCCAGTGCTAAGTGCCTCTATAATACTGATGGTACATACAGCTACTTCATAATTCTATATGCAAAATTCAAAAGGAAGGAGGTTGGGAGTGAATTTCTACAAGTAAGAAGAATTCAGCAAATCAATTTTCAGTAATTTTACTGAAAGTCAGTCTTTCACTAGAAGCAACACATTTCTTGGCACTCTTGGACTGAAAAATTCTACTTTCTTCTCCTATTTAACTTTTCCACTGGCAGAAATAATTGCTACGGCCAGTCAAAAAGTATTTTAAATACCATGTCCAGTTCAAACCACTTTTGACACACTAAATTTTTGAGGAATTTTGGAAGAAAAGCAAAATGGAAAGTGGATTATAGCTGCAATTACTGATGTGTATTTCCTTGCTGTAACACTAGCAGCAAGCTGGATTCTTTTTAAAATACAGAATACATTCATAAGTTTATTACTGTCTTTATCACTGCTGGAAACAAAAAATTTCTTCTCTACATATTTTTAGAAGGATCTGGATAGTTTTAGAAGGAACTGGATAATTCCTGGTGGTCTCACTTTCCAGCACTCAAGAAAAGAACAGGAAACAGTTACACTACTTTCAACTGAACTTATTTTCAACAGTGTTCAGCTACAGCATTGATTCAAGCTGTTACTACACCTTCAAATACACCCATATGAAATTATTATTCTGTACATTTTTAAACTACAGCTGGTTCATTTTTAGAACTTAATTAGTGTTCCCTATTTGTACATGTAAACAACCACGTGACAACACACCATTCCATCTTTTTATTTTTGTTAATCTGCACAGTTTACTTCTTAATGCTGGATGACTGCACCCACTGGACAGCATGCTATTCCTCACAGCTACAATGTTTATGCAAAGATGATGATGGATTTCAAGACAGTCTTCAGGCTCAGCAGAATCACACCAAGTGACCAGCTTCTAAACTCTTCCCTATTTTGAGCACATTTCCTATTTGACCACATTCTCTTTGGTCCTAGAAGTGTTTTCAAATAGTTTTTAAATGTCTGGAGTCTACACTTTCATCCAAAGGGAGAATTACAGGGATTACAAACTTTTAGACTTAAAAAGAAAATGTCACTGACCTAGCTCTGTGTATTTTATGGTGTATTTTCACTGTTTCACTGTTTCAAGGAAACCTGGATTTTTAAAAATAAAATGAAAGATGGGGACAAACTTTAAGCAGGGCCTGTTGCAAAAGGAAAAGGCGTAATGGTTTTAAATTGAAAAGGCAATTTAGATTAGGCATAAGGAAGAAAGTTTTTACAATGAGGTTGCTGAAACAGAATCAAGCCCTGAGATGGAGGGCCACAATTTACAGCTCACAGTGACAAGGGCAGTTTTGGACAGAGAGCACTGGAGAGGACAAAGAGACCAGAAGGGATGATAGAGGAGCTGAACCACAACACAAGAGACAAAGGTGACTGCACACTGGAACAGGCTGTCCAGAGAGGCTGTGGAATCTCCCTCACTAGAAATACTCAAGAACTGTCTGGATGCAATCTTGTGCCATGTGCTCCAGGATGACCCTGCTTGAGCAGGGAGGCTGGACCAGGTTCCACTGGGGTCCCTTCCAACCTGACCAATGGGCTAACTCAGCAAGCCATCACAAGCCCAAAACATTATGGAATGCAGGTCACTTAAGCCTTCAAATCTGATGAGCTGCAACATGGATGTGTTCAAAAGAAAATTTATTCTCCTTCAACTGTGATCAAAAGAAGTCAATACACCATAATTAATAAAGAAGATGTGTCAAATGGAGCAGTACTGCACATTAGCACACAATATGGAAAATATTAAATTAAATTAACAAAACTATGTATTTTTAAATATGAGAACCACGACTCCAATACTGCATATGTATCATTACAATAATCAATGGGAATGTAACTGGCTTTTTCCTATCTCTATGTGGCAGGTGGTGTCTTCCCCTGTAAATTGCATAAAAGCCAAGTCTCTCAAATCAAAAGTTATTAGTGAAAAATAAAGACATTATTTTTATTCAAAATTATTTTTATTTTGTACCTTGGGATGGAGAAACCTAATCTAAACATAAGCCTGTTTAGATTTCCTTTGTAAAAAAATTTCCTTTGTAAGCTAGGAAAATACATTTTTCCCTTACAGGAAATTATATTACCAAGCCAGGGACTAACTAGATAAACTGATTATCATTTTCACCTCTGCTTTCCACTCAAGTCAGACAGAAGGCAGTGTGAACTGGCTCACTCCACCCTCGGAAGTTCCCCAGTTAGGAAAAGCAGAATCCCATGTAAACGAAGCAATTCACAAACTCATGTTCTGGCTCTGTTATTGTGCGACAACAGAGACTAAATTATCTGGTTCTCTCTCAGCTCCTCAGTAATCTGGAAAATCCATCATTTTCGCTTCTACAGCTCCTTTCATGCAGCTGGTGGGTTATGTGGATAGCTGTGGGTTAGGAAATAGCTTGGAATGACAGTTCTGTGTCACCTGAGCTTCCCATGACTAGAACTTTAAACTTTTCCCATAAAACTTTGGCATAAGGAAATGTGCAAAAAAATTTCAGATATGGGTAGAAATGAACAAGTGGAGGTAGCTACAGTTAACATCAACTGTTCAATCTAGAGCCAATCTGCATACCCAGTCCAGATCCTTAACACAGCTGAACAGTGACTTCCCTTCAGACTATGAAAAATCCCCAGAACTCAAATTCCTTTCATGTGTTAAATGCCTTTCTCCTCTCAGTCCTATTTCTGTATGCAGCTCATAAACTAAACCTCAAGTCCTGTTACCCAAAAAATATAACAGGTTAGATTTCAGTATCAAAATTTTAGAAAACAGATGTTTGTGTATTACCTGGCCTGGCAGATGATTTTACACAGTACTTGGCTAGCTTTAAGATTAGGAGCCTTATAGCAGACTATGAAGTTTGAACCTGACCACTTCTATTACTGTGTTGCACAATATGATTGCCTATCAAGCCTTCAGGCCGAAATCTTCTGGCAAGACCTTGGTCATTACTGATCAAATCTTTGATTGCATTTAGAATAAGTGTTCACTAACTACATCAGTAAAATGTATGTTGGCAGTGGATGTTATCATCAAACCTCAAATTGCTGATATGTTTGATGTGTTTTTTTTCTGGATGTACTGACAGTGGTTTATCTATAAAGTTATCTACAAAGTAGGTGAGAAATTTTATCTCTGTAGTCACAAGGAATAAAATTTTTACTACTATTAAGTTTAACCTAATACATTTTTAATTATTCCTTTGATTATTGGTAATTATGTATATTATAATTAGATTTTTAATTTTATGTGTCACATTTCTTGAGAGACAAATTACAATCCACTATTAACATTCCTATATGAATGCAAATAATTAGCTAATTCCTAGACATCTTACATGGGGTTCGTTCAGCTCCTGAAATTTGAAAGGTAATGCCATTGGAAATATGTTCACAAAATGATACAATGCCTCAGTCTCAGAACCTAAGTTTGCAATTACTGACTTACGTTGATGTTTCTTCCTCTTTATAATTTCCTTCAAAAAAAAAAAAAGGGTTCGCGATAAAAATGTTTTCTTTCCTTTTGTTTAATGTTAAGTTGCAGTCTTTAAAAATGCACAACAAATAGTGCATCCAATTAATTAGCCAGTTAAGGAAGTCAGCTGTCCATTCCTGTCATTCTAAGGTTTTTAGTTACCAATGTGCACAATAGCTCTTCTCGTGGTTTCAAACTTTTTTGGACACCAGTTCATCAACTGTTAGTTTCATACTTTGTTAAACAGGACCCTTAAATGGTCAAGATTTTACAAGACATTTCGAGGTGATGAAAAAAGCTTTTCCACTACTCTAAACTACTGATTTCACTATGTGCTTCTTTTCAGTAGCACAATAGACAGCTCTCCTGTCATTCTAATTTACTGTTTACACAAGGCTCCTCATTTTAGCAGATCATCATCTTGATGAATCACCCAAATTTTGAATGTAAAGGACAATGAATTGTCCTTTTGAGACTAAGGAAACTTTGCAAAAATAATTTGAAGTGAGTTTTGAAAAACAGTCTATATTACTTTGACAGTGTCAGCACTTAGAAGTATTACAGTAACTGCTGCTCTGCGTTCTACTAGTTTGAACAGGAATAACGGCATCTGTCAGAGGAACTGATGATATATTTGTTTTGTGTTTTTATTTGTAGATTTGATTGAGTATGAGTATGAATGCACAAAATACAGCACTTTACTTACAAAGATTTCTTGATTATTGTATTAAGATAGTTAAGAAGCCATGTACTGTTAAAACATAAGGCATTTGAAATATATTTACTTGAAGGGATCATTGTGCACCATTAGCAAGGTGCTAATTACATAAAAAGGAAGGGATGTATGGTCTGGATTTTTTTTTCTTGGGTAGTTAGCTTCTATTCCTCCTAACTGCTTTTGGAATAAAATAAGTCATGATTCAGCAGAAAATATATCCCTGCGATGATCTTCATCATGGCCATAGCAATGTGCTTGGGACTTTTTATTTTATACAGTTTTTAACACGTAAACCAAATTTGTGTATTGATTTAGATACAAGGAAATAAAAGATTCTTTGTAAATGTTTGCAGTTGTGAGCTTCCAAGATCAATCAATAAATGATATGAAAAGCTACAACTTTCAAATGTTTTAAAACAGCAAGATCTATAAAATAATGCTGACAAGGTTGATAATTGAGAATTCATAACTTCTACATCTAGTCCTACAAAAAATCTACTTCATATGAACCTGAAAGCCCCACCGATTTGAAGCAAAATGGAAAATATAAGTGTAAATGACTCAATTACTATTGCTTGTTCTTTTAAAGCCATTTTAATCTAACTCTCTGTCAATTTGGAATAAGCACCTGGATTTAAATTTCATGCTGAAAGAAATTGCTCCATTCTTTTCCAAAGAATGACTACATTACCACTCTAAGTTTTTTCAAATTAATATACTGAGCATGATGAGCTTGCTGCAGTAGAATTGCTTTTTTTGCGTAAAGATCTTAAGTTTCTTTAAGAAAATCAAGAAAATAATTGAAGGTTTTAGGTTTTTGGGTTATTTTACTCTAACTAATAAAATCAGGAGACTGTTGTGAGATCTAGCGGCAAGTAGTTTGATGTCCTCAGCAGGACACCAAAAGTCAGAAGTAGTGCTGTAAATTCAGTGTGGGGCTTCGACACTATGCTAAGTGTGGCCTGAATCTCTGGGGCTTCCCTTTGATGCAAGTGCAGTATATTAACTGGAAAAGCATTCACTTTTATTTGTCTGTACTGTCTGCGACAGCAATATCGCCTCATTTAGGCTAGTTCAACATGAAAATGCACAGAGAAGCAATCTGTTATAAATTAGCACAGCTCTCCTTTCATTTTACTAGCTAGTAATTGGAAGGGGTTACAAAAGTGTAATTTATCAGATTATATGTGTTTATCTTTTTGTGGGGACAGCATGCCTTTGGTGAATTTTCCTACACACCCTGAGGGAATAATCTTTCCTTGATGTCCATTAGATCTGAAAGAAAACAATGACGCCTGTGAAATATAGGAGTATAATTTGTTGGGTTTGAGAAGCAGCAGTTTCCCAGACATCTAAAATGGTATTAATGACTTTATTAGAACCTTACCGTTCCTTGGAAATACTTTTGCTCTCTCGCTTCCAAATGGTCTTGAAGTCACTGCAGAATTCGTACCACACCGTGAAAACATAGTTTGGTGTGATCTCCTTCTCACCAGGCTTTGGCTTTATCCCAAAGTATCCCACTGTTTCTTCAAAGCTGCAAGGGAGGGGGAAAGAAAAAAAACAAACAGTCAACACGTAAGCCCACTGGGGAAACAGTTTCTCTGATTTAGTAGTCAAGGCTGGTAATTACCATAACTTCTCCTTAGCCTTGGAAATTACAGCAGCAATTCATGCTAAGTGTAACTAACCTTCCAACACCCACCTCTTTTCCAGGAGGATAATTTACAGATGCACGGGCCACCATAGAGATCTGTCACACTGGCAAATCATGGGCATTCAATTATAACAAGAAAAAACTTCTTGCATTACAGGGAATGCTGTAATATTATTTTATTCTGCTGCACTCCATGAAGATCTTATTCTTCCATTTATCTTTACTGAAGGACTATGGCAGAGTCACACTCCAAGTCAGGAAAAAATCTCTAGGTTTAGTTGAAAATAATCTAGTATTTAGGGAGAATTGGGAGCAGCAACAATCAAGCCACAGACAGTGCCAACAGTAATTTTGCAGAAATTTTACTGAAAATAATCTCCTTCCACATGTGTCAATAAACAATTAATTTTACAAGAATACACTGTCAGTATTTTAATGCTTTTAAGAAGATTTTATAATGTGGCTGTTATTGAATTGCTATACAGCTGGATATTTTCAAAGCATTCTTTTATTACAGACAATACTTCCAAGAGCATTTTAACTGATTGTGCATTTTTAACCTTTACATTTATTTGTATAGATAAAATGGAACAATCCACGTGACTAGGTATTTATATAAATAAAAGCATGTTCCCTTTTGTTAAAAGTTGAATTACTTTTCTCTGCAAAGCAGACACAACAATCCTGAAACATTAGGTGATATTTATTAAAAATAATGCTGTAATTTAAAAACAAAGGTAGCAACATATTTAAAAATAAGTAATATTTATTGGAATAATCATTTTATTTAATGAGAAGAAAGTTATATTCTTCTTTAGACTTGTAAATAGGTTCTAAGTCTAAACATGGAAAGTGTAAATCTTGAAAATAAAATAAATAATTTTGAAGACCTGTAAGGAGTCTCCAGCCATTCGTCACTTGTTACATGAGGCATGGATGAAACTTTGGTATCTTTCATTTATATTTGCATTTGCATAGTCCACATTGCATGTTTTCATATGGAAATACCAAGGTTAGGCTCAAGGCTTTTTGACTTAGTTTGAAATGAAATCTCTTTATCTAGGCTTGAAGAATATCAAGTATCCATCAAACACTACAGAAGTTATCCCTCCAAAATAAAGCAATATATACTCCAGGTGCTTCACAAAGCAGCTTGGATTTTAGCCATATGAGCCAATATGCTCTGCGTTTTTCTTTTTGATACTTTTAAGATAGAAACCATGCTGTATAATATCCCATGTTGTTCAAGGTAAGCTATTAAAATAATAGATTTTTTTAATCCTCATATATGATAACCTTAACCTTTTACCTTTCTTATTAGGTTTTGCATGAAACATTTAACTACATTTCAAGTTAATTGATGATCCATATTTAAATAATCAGAATAAACTATGTGGGTATAAGGCTGTAACATTGAATTAATGGGTCTTGTAGAGACACCATGAGGAGAAGAATCAATCAATCAATCAATCAATCAATCAATCAATCAATCAAATACAGCTTTAAAAATCTGTGTAAAAGTCTTGGTTTCCAAACTCTAAAAATACTAAAACACCTTAGTCATAATTAAATGGTTAAAACAATTTATGTCTACTGGGCAATGTAATTTGCATTACATTCACCTGGGCCAAATACTCCTCAGCTGTTCATAGCTGGGATATTTGACTGGGATAGCTGAGCCAAGAGCATGAAGAACAGAGACTCCTCCCAGGTTTGCTCATGAAACAGCAGCCCTGGGAACATTGTGCACTCTTCTACCTAACAAAACCCTTCACCATCCCAGCTGGAGCGTACAGAGGCAGGATCCTGAAATCCTGCACAGTCTCTCTGCCTTCATTCTGACACTTCTCATCCTCTCTTCCTTTCTTCATCAGCCCATCCTCCAGTAGCACTCCTTTGCTTTCACTCACCTTAATCTGGCTTCCTGGGCTACTTTCTGCCTTTCAAAAGCAGTAATTTAAAATACTGAATATTTAGTTAGCAATTAAAAATCACAAACTCTGTGTTGGACAACTAATTCCCTAGGTCAACTGCAAACTGGGTGCAGCTCCATACCCTGAAGAGCCTATTCCAGAAATACAGAATACCTACAATTCGATTAAATAGAATACCTACAAAGCAGGTAGAATATGAGGGAGCTTTGTGCCAAGGAAGTTAGGTTTGTAGCTAAGTAGAGTCAGTCAGACACTTGAAATGAGGAGGTAAAGCCCCAGTTGACATCAGCCAGTTGTTCAGCCAATATTTAAGCATCTTCTGCAAGCAGATGGGAACAGTCCACCTGAGACTTGAACTGCATTTGGGAAGTGCCCCTTATCTCCCTCTTCCTGACTGCCTAGGAAAACTAACCGAGGTCTCTCAGGTGGAGAGAGTATGGTCTGAGAAAAGTACAATTAAAATCCAAATTACCACAGATCTGCCATCAGTGACCAGGAAGAAAAAATATTGATAGGAAGTTAAAAATCAATTTATCCCAGTTTATTTATAGCAGGTCCATAGCTAAGATGGATGCTTCACTCTCACAAAACCATAATTTGGTAAACAAAATGCATTAGTAATATTAACTTATTGAATATTTTACTATCCATCTAAATACCAATTAATCTCTCTTTTTCCATATTTTGATTCCTTTGGCCTAAGTGAGGCACAAATATTCAGGCAATAAAAACACTGGGATTTCAATGGCTTCTTAGGCAACTGAGTGCTGTATACTAAGTGCTGAAAATGTTCAATGGTGAGGAAATATATTTTTACATCATAAAGTACTTGATCAGTTATTTATCTATTCTGTAAAACCCCCATTCAGTTCAATGCTGATAATAATTAAAACCTCAAACACATACAGTGTTTGGATAAAATGATTTTTTTCTGGAAGATTTCATAAGAGTTTTTCAGAAAACATATTACTTCTTTGAAATACAGATCTTTTTTGCTATTTAATGTAATTCTGAAGTTCAATAATATCTTTGATCAAAATAAACTGTTAAAAAACACTAGCAAAAACCTTACCATTTTTGAGCATTTTCCAAACTGTTCTCTTCTTTTTTCCGTTCTTCTTTAGCTGCCAATGAAAAACATTTTAAGGGTATAAATTACTGTCTTACTTTTTTAGAGATCCTACAGATTAAACATCTCTTATTTTCAAAACTGCATAGTTTGTATACTAAGTAAAATAAAATGGTAAACACTTGCTAATTATCAATTTTTATTTATTTCTTGTATGCAAACAATGTTTCTACTGGACCAATAAAGTGCATTGGATTTGAAAAGTAATTTAAAATCCATATTATAATATATAGTTTTGGGCATTTATTGAATAAAATATAAATAATTAAATTTCACCTTCAGATTTTTAAAAAATAAAATAATTTGTGCTTGTTTCTTTATTGTTGCAGGGCAGAACTTCCAAATTTAAACGTGTTTCTGCAGGACAAATGATTGGAAGTTCATTTGGAATTGAACAGGTACCAAACATAGCTAACACCAACTGCTCCACAGAGCTACCACATTCTGTTCTGGAAGCTCGAAAGTGAAAACACATGTAGTAGATTTTAAATGTATGGCATGTACATGATTTTTTTTTGAAAAATCAGCCAGGAGTTTGAAATATGGTTAGTGAATCTCAGCCCCTCTATTACAGAATGTTCACATGAACTACTTAAAAGGATTTGATTTTCGAAAGATAGGCATTCTCTACTATTGAAAATATTTCCTGACCTGGATATTCAAAGCAAAACCACTCGTTTTTGTTGCTCAAGTCTTCTTAATATAGAAGAGCAACTTCAGCTCCAGCAGAATACCACATATAGTGGAAAAGTTATTCCCACTCCACATTAAAATAATCCTGTAAGTGGTAATGTTAATATAAACAGAATTCAGACACTTTTTATACAAAGTTAAAGAACTTTATCTTTTTGCATCTCAGTCTACACGAGTGCATGGTTGAAATACAGTTACAAACCTGAGTTCACAGACAAGGCCATTGAGAAACTGGTCCTGAATGACTCCATTTCATTATAAGGCTACTGACAAAGAGGTTTGTACTATGATAGTTTAAAATGAAAATAAAAATTGATTTCTTCAGCATGTTTGCTATTAACAAAACAAGCTAATTTCAACTTATACATTTTCCTACATTGGTTAAGTGTACTGGAGATATTTATTCCTATTATTTCAATATGTCCAATAGCCAGAAACAGTGTTGTGTGCCCTTTGCAAGGAAAGCAATTCATTCTATATGATTGGGTTCCCCACCTCAAATCTTAGCAGTAAGACAACTGCAAGTGAAATATATAGGGCAGCTCTGATTTACTGCATTCATCTCAGGGTCCCAAAAATTTGCCTAAAGTTAACTCAATATACTTAATTATTTTCATTTTATACCACTTAAAGTAGAAAACATAGTGATTCATAATGATATAAAATTAACTACATAAGCTGAACTGTGTTTAAAATTTTACAATTCATTATTACATTCATAATTTATTTATGGGTTTCGATGAGATGAAAAATTAAGTAAGGCAAATTTCCCAACATAGCTACATTCCCAGCTACAACACAAACAATATCTTCAAGTTCCTACACTTGAAACACAGTAACTAAAAACAACAACATGTTTATACATTTATAGTTAGGTGGCAAGACCTGATTTACTGCTTTTAATCTTGCAAGAACAGGATAAGGAAAGATAGTGGAAAGAAGTTTTAATTTTTTTATACAAAGTAAAGAAAAAAGGGGTGACTTTTAGGAAGAAACAGAGTTTACATTAATATATCAGTGCTTGTATTTGTGTACCAATAAAACAGGAAGGAAGAAAATAACTGTATTATATGGCAAAGAGAATTTTCTGTATTTTTAATTTTAAGCATATCCATCCAGAAATTGTTTAAAAGCATTTATTTGAAATTTAGATGTTGAGACTTGTTAAGAAAATAAATTAACAACTCCACATAACAAATTCTATAATGTGTAAGACAAGAAACCAGAGCAATTCTTCCAGAAAATTTCTAACTGATTTTCCACTCAAAATTTGTAATATCCTGCTCTTTTTCTCCCCCTCCACGACCTGCAGTTACTAGAAAACTCAATGTTCTCAGTATAGGTTTCCATGAAACAATGTATTTTCCTCAGCAGATTCTTCAAAGCCCCATAGTCAAGATATCAATCCTTGTCTTAATTTGTGGAGCTACTGAAGGCAACTCAAATGAATTAAATAAATGAAACAAGTTATTTATTTCTATTTCTCTTGCAACACCACGTTTGCTTGCATGGATTTGCTTTTTGCAGAAGTGGAATGATGCAATCCTTTTCACCCTTAGACCACGTGTTTGATTTCAGTTTCATCAAGTTAAGAATATATAAGAGCCTTATCAGACTGGATCAGGGGTTCATCCAGCCTAATATCCTGCTCCTGGCAGGCACTGAAGCAGGTGCTCAGTTAGAATTATGGACCAGGACAAAGACACTTCCCCTGAGTGTACTCTCTGCCTCAGATTCTGTAGCTCATACAAAATGTTTCCTTCATTGAATACCATTGTAATGTAATTCTCAATGGATTCTCCTTCAAGAGCTTGCTCATTCTTTGCTCAAGCTTTGATAAGCTTTCTAACTTCCACAGCCACCTATGGCACGTGTTCTACAGCCCAACTATATGCAGCACATTTTGTTTGTTTTGAAATGGACACCTGGTATCACTCTTGTATCAGAGAAAATATGACTGCAGTGAACATTGAAATATGGTGTCTATTGGCATGAGCTTTTTGATTAGGATGCTTTTGAAGCAAATTTCCTCACTGTTCCCACTTATTGAGCATCGATTTGGTTTGCAGGTAGGTTTTGGTGCTTGTACACTGATTTACATTAGGAGGAAACTAAACAGGAAGCTCCACAGCAAATGCACTCCAATATTTAATAGGGACAAAAGGACCAAAGTAACACTTCGGCCTTCAGGCATCTTTGAACACATGAAGTGGGTGATCTTATGAATTTGCCTTATGAATCAGATATTGGTGATGACTTCCTTTTAGTGAAATGCAGAAGTCAGTATGAAGATTCATGATCCTCTAACAGTTTAAAAAGTGAAGTAGTATTTGAGTGAAATGGTAAAAAAATCCTCCAATTCTTTCTTTCTACATATTCTACTTGTTGAGGATGGAAGAGTACATGAAACACTATTTTGAAAATGAGAAATTACCAGAAAATATTTATTTTTAACAGGTCTAATGTATGCACAGCAGCTTCCAGTTATTACAGAACCAGTATCTCTTCATGCATCAGGCTACTATGAAATAGATGTATAAAGAACAAAGGAAAGAAAACACTGGATACCAGCATAGACTGAAAATTGAGGTCAGTAACTGACAGAGGCAAGCAGAGAATGTACTAAGAAAAGTGTAGAGAAAGACAGAAAAAGAAAGAAAAATGGGTAGCCAAAACTACACAAAAATCTCTCAGTTACTTCTGTCCCTCTAGTGAAAAATTTACCACTCATTTGAGTCTGATTGGATAAATTTTCCGGTACTTATCTCTGACCTTAAATACATGAATACATGTAAGAAGGATAAGTCACTGAGGTGTATTGATCTAGTTGGACACATTATAGCTTTTATTTTTAAGTATTTTACTACTTTAAGAATTGAAAGATCTGATGCATAAAGTTTTTATAAATTTTCTAAGCACTTTGGAGCAGTGACAATCTTCAAAATTACAAGAAATCTGCAACAAGTAGCTGTTAGGATGGAGGTATCAGAACTCTTAATTTTATATTCCAAGGCCAAGTTCCTGTGATTCAAAAATATATGCTTCAAGAACTTTAAGAGACTGCTTTGTAAATTATAGTGTTTTCTTCATAGGAAAATATCACCCTAAAACAAGGTATTCGATTTTTTTTTTTTTTTGCCTTGAGGAGGGAGATATGTCTTTTCTGACTCATGTCTTCCAATCAATCACAGCAAGATTAAGACAGAATCTATGATAAGACATAGGCAAAAAACACCCAACCAATACTCAACCTTAAAAGCAAACAACCAAACCAACCAACCAACCAAAACAAAACCCTTACTGACATTCCTCTTGGAATTTTATAAAGCCTGGACAGAGACTGTTAAAACAGTGACAAAAGGTTGTTATGACATTTCTAGTCTCACAGGAACCCACCTTCCTCATTAGTCAAAACTAAAACCTCTTAGGTAGGCATGTTGAAGTGTAGCCAAAACATGAACCCCATCCTAGAAACATACTAACCTATGATTTAATGGCTGAGGAAGAAAAGTATACCCCCAGAGAGGTTCAGCTGGGTTATCTTTTCCCAAAGTGAGAAAAGTCACATTCTATGACATTATCAGGTTTGGAGAACAAGTAACAATTGACCTCATTTTCTCGATCTTTGTAAAGCATGAACCATGCTTTGAAAGCATTATCACCATTTGAAAACAGAGATCCAAATCCCTTAGATATTATCATTGCTGATATACTTGGGTATCAGAAATTGAACACAGAAGGCTCCCAGGCTAGAAATGTAGTGGATCTATTTCCACCCTCAAGTACAATCGTCATGGAACAGAAATTGTTTAATAACCCTGTTTAATCAGGGCCTTGGGAGAGTGGAAGAAAAATCCCAATGGTGTCCTAGGTGGGCAAAACGACTACAGAGGATCATCAAAACTCTATAGTTATAGAGTTTTTCTGTCTCTGAACAAAATTCTTGACATGTTCAAACCACCAGCATACTATACTATGTCAGTACAATGACCAGTAGGATTGAAGCAGGATGAAATAAGCCTCCTATGGTTTTGATTTCAATCGATCTGTTTGCACTGAAAATTTTTGAATAGATTTAATTTTTAGGAAATCCTTGACTCAAGCTGTATTGGCCTAAAAGTAGCAGCATGGAAAACAACATTTTCGTAGGGATGCACTTGCTAGCACATGGCATTTCTTTGAGCTGCAAAGAACTACCACGAGCAATCGAAACCCTTGGGTTTAGCAATCTAAACTCCTTCCCAAGGGTTGCTATTTTAAATCATTGTGGATTAATGGTGGCCAGCTATGCACCCCATAACCACTCATTCACTGTTCCCCCTTCCCCCTCAGTCAGATAGAGAATAGGAAGAGAAAAAGTGAGAAAAACTTACGGGTCAAGACAAACACAGTCCAATACATGAAGAAAAGAGGAAGAAAAAACCGAAGTGATTCAAGGACAGAGTCATGCCTAGCCATTTTTGGAGCAATACGACCTCTCCCAAAATCCTTTCCTCTCCTTTTGCATTGCTGAGCATGACATTACATGCATGGAATGCTGTGTTTGAGTCACCTATCCAGGTTGTGACCCCTTCCAATTCTTGCCCACCCTGGCCTATCATTGAGGAGACCGAGTGAGACAAAGAGAATGCCCTGACAATGTGCAAGTGCTGCTCAACAACAGCCAAAACACTCCTGTACTATCAACACTGTTTTAGGCACAAATCCAAACCACATCCCATACCAGCTGATATGAGGAGTACTAACTCCATCCCAGCTGGACCCAGTACAACAGCACACAGCCACACAGAGGAACCATATACCCATAGAGATGAATCCTAAGATTTAGACAAATTGGATAATTTGGCTGTTTAAATACCTAATAATAAAGACTATAGCTATTTTTTGTAGTAGTAAAGGTGTCCAACAACTTGATCCAACATGTTAAACAATCTGTAGTTTTCAATGCAGTATTAAGCTTTATTGCTTTTGCTGATGATAGCAAAGCCAACAGCATGTAGCTAACAATTCATAAAAGTGCTCATAAGTATCATCAACACCTATTTAATCTTTTTATCCTTAGTGTAATCTCACTGTCTAGAAAAAGACTGGGCTCTACATAAAAGGCCATGAATAGCATGCATTAAAAATGTTATAAAATAATTTATACAACATGTGAAATTGTATTTTAATACCTAACACTGCCAGAATCTGCTTTGTTGAAATGTAAATTTTAAAGGAATGGAAATAGAATTAATAGCATCTTTCAAACAAATTTAAAAAAGTCAAATGCAAAGAAACAAGTATTAACAAAAATCCACATATGAATCCAAAATAATGTACAATCAGAAAATTATTGTCTTAATTTTCCTTGTTTTCCTTGTTTTTTCATTATCACACTGGAATATATAGTTTTTTAAAAACATGGTTTGGCTAACAAGAGTGAGTCTGGTGCTCAGTATGAAAACTGAGGCCTTGGAATTGTTATAGACACGGCAAATAATTTTCTAATTTAGTGTCATAAGTTAGTAGGATGAAGTTTTTCATTTCATACAGACTGAATCTAATTTTAGAACTGCTTTACTTTTTGAAAACATATTGGATAATAAAGAATTTAGCAGCACAGGCTATAAAAGTCCTCAGAAATTAGGTACTCACAGTAAAAATGAATTTTTCTCAATAATTCTAATTTTTTTCACAAATTATGGTGTTTCAAAAATTCTAGAGGAGTTGTGATTTCTTCAGAGGTATTCTGAAGAAACATCTATCTTTCTAGAGCTACACACAAAACCTGAATTTTCTCCTACTTCTATATTATTATATTGAGTTACTTCTAATATAACCCTGTATTTTGAGAAAAAATATTACTTTTAATTTAATTCTGAACAAAATAATTCTTATTATATAGTTGATTTCATATATAAACATAGAAAACATGAGAGAATACATTCAGTATAATTTTTTTTTGTTGTTGTTGTACTGTGCTAAACTTCAAATTTGAATATAAGTGCCAATTATTTCACATGGCTACAGTTCACCATTCACATGCTGGAGTTTCTTTGTCTTATAAAAATGTTGAATTTCATAAATAGTGAAAAAAACTTATATATTCTATACACAGCCTCTCAGCAAGTAATTTTCTAGTATGCATTACCTGATAAACTGTCTTTAGCCAGTTACTAATTGGTAGGCTTTATGAACTCAGGGAATTCAAGAGACAGCGTGGAAATTCTATGTAAGTATTTGATTGTATGACTAATATGGTTTTCTATTACAATGCAAAAAATCCCCAAATAAAACTATCCCATGCCCGTTAAGAGATTGTTCCTCTATTGTGTCAGTTAAACAAGAAGGTCTGTGAGAATGGAATCAATGAAACTTGGGTCTACTGTGGGTCTGTCCTTTAGCTGGTTCCCAGATGGATTCATTAATGTTTAATTAAGGGGTGAGTTCATGATACAGCCTTGCTCTCCCTGGAAGGCTAATAGGGTCACTCTTGTCTATTTAGCCATGTATTTTTATTGAGATTTTAGGAGTTTAATATCTCAGGATCTCTAACCTTGTCACATTTGGTCAAAATTGGACAATGCATTAAAAATTATTGGCAGGGGAATAATCAACAAGCAGTGTGATCACATGAGCCTTATTTCTTTTAACTCTTCTTTAAATTATATAACATTTTTAACACAGATTTTGGCTATGCCATTTTTTTAGACAGTTTAAATACTGGTATAGACATCTTAAATCCTTTCAAAACAATCTTCAGAACACTTACTGCCATGAGGTCTTAATCACCCTTCCCTGAAACAGTTCTCACAAGTTTATTTTCCTCTGCAATGGTACAAAAGTTTTTTTTAACTAGGAAACCCACATCCAGTGATGAATGTATAAATGTTACTACAGCATAAAGAGACTCTGAGCAGTCTTGGAAAGTTTCTTAACAAACAAATATATTCCTGATAACTTGTGGGATAAGTTCTCAACCTGTATCTTAGGGATGTGTCAAGAAATAAATAATGTCTACCATATAGAAATTGTTAAATACTAGATTCAGTATTTTTAATGTTATGAAAACATAACAAATTACAGACACACGCACACAGAGACACACAATACCAGCAGAACATGCTCCAGCAACACATTCAAGAAAGTGTTTATTATCATAGGTAATAAAAAAACCTAGGAAATTATGTTTTCTTTTAAAAGTGATAATGCTGTCTATAAATGTGCCAGAACAAAGTGTTGAAGGTCATTTTACCAGAACATTACAACTAGCCATGAAAAAAAGAAGTTATATTTATTTTCATAAATTCTTCTATTTCTTAAAATGTATGTTTCTTAGTGTGATGCTTCTATTGTATTTTGTGAAAGACGATTTTTAAATTAAAAGAAAATTAGCTTCCATTACTTCCATACAAAAGACTGATTTTTTCATTAAAGCTAGGACTAACACTAGTCTTATTTTCCTGTATTCTGGAGGCATTAATTACAAAACAAGAGTTAGCATTACATTTTCCATTTTCATTTATTCAATTAAATTATTTGAAACTCCATTCTGTTAAAATGTAACCAAGACATTAATCCCACATTCTCCTACACTTGGTGTTTCAGATAATAACTATTTTTTACAGCGTGTTAGTACTTAAACAAGAGAGAGATACATATTATAACTCTACTTTCTTTTTAATAAACTCCTATAATATTGTGTTTTAATTCCAAGATTAATCTCTGACTAAATTTATCTAAACAGTTTACGGAATTGAAAAATTAGTTCCAATCCTTTCAAACAGAACAAGGTTAAATCCAATTTGTTCTGTGTCTGGGAAAACTAACTATCCAGATTATCTGTAATTGCAATCTCTTTCTGTAAATGTTGAAGACTGGCCCATTCTTATACCAAAGATAATATTTTTAAATAGTTGAATGATTATTGAAAGCCAATAACAAGCAGGTCATCTCAAAAAAAAAAGAGTACTATTGAAGAAAAAGATTAATTTGATGGTGAACCAACTGCTAATCTGTTGGGTAAAGAATGAATAATTATACTAATACAATTAAACTAATTGAAATAAAAGAATAATTATACAAATATAATGAAACTAATTTCAGAAAAGCTTTGTGAAATTTGCAGCCTGAAAAGTTTGAGGAGAGAAAATCCACAGCAATGCCTCCTCCTGTGGAATGATAACAATGATTTATGAAGCTCAAGTTTTTCTGCTGATTGAGCTCAGTCAAGATTGGTTTCACATGATCACCTAAAGTACAGAAATCCGTGATGTGTAGTGGCCCCACATGTTTGAGCACACTAGGACATGCTCTTCTAGGTGATCCAAACGTTGGGGGTGGGGGGTTAAAGGCTGCTGCTTTGTTTTCCCTACATTTTCCCCTCATTAGGATACACTCCTCCTGCAAAGTTAGAGCCACTTCTGGTGGTCGGGAGCAAAGTCTCATTGTAAATGCACAGCAGGATAGTGGCAAAGCTGAGATTAATTCTCCATAGATTTATATAGACCTCTCTCACTGCTGATTGCTTGTACTGTTTCAAAGGTGTGTATGTTGCCTTTTTTTATTGCTGGTTACTGACTTTATTCCAGCATATGGTGGTTGGCGCCATGACACAAAGTGAACATTTTATACCAGAATTAAAGTGGATTTTTGACAGTTTCTGTCAGAAAGTTCAGAGCAAAGAATTTGTGAGACAAGATTTATTGCATATTTTATATGGGACACATCTGTTTCTTTGCTATGTTTCTCTTTAAACAGAAAAATAGCAATGAAGTTTCTTTAAGAAACAAAGGCTGTCAATAAAAGCTAGAACAGAAAAACTACATTATTGAGAATGAATTTAATCATTCTGACCTTCTAAAAATGTGTTGCTTGGAAGTATGACAATCACCTTTCCCTTTTTGTTCAGCCCTATAGACAATATAGATTTTCAACTACGCAGCTACCGATATTTAAGGGCAAATAAAATAAAAATGAAAATCAAATTAAATATAAGTATTAGTATTGGATATTCACATTTAAAAGCAAGGTGAAATATTAAGGTAGATTTTGCCTACTTTTTTAGCATCTGTAACTGCATTTTAATGATGTGATATGTGTCAAATAAATACCCCTTTTTCTGAAAATGTCTTATGAAATTATAGATCAATTATAAGAAGATATACAGCAAACTTCCCCACATTTATCTATTAATATCACTAAATCTAAATCTGATACATTTTGGCCTCTGACATTCAATTTAGTCTTTTTAACAACTGAATTAAAACTGAATTTGAAGAACACCTAGCAAGATCTTGTTTAAGAGAAAAACTGTTTGCACTAAACAGGAAAGTAAAAATCTTTCAGTAAAATTCTAAATTTTTAACCAACAGGAAAACTGTTTATAAAGATTCATATTTAGTGTAAAACCCTAAGATTCAGCTCGAGAAACATGAAGTTTAAATAGGCAGAATCATACAAAAACAAAAATGAAGAAAATATATTGCTCAAAAATCACATATGCTTTTATGAAAAGGCATGGGTGTCTTATTATTCTAATTAAAGAAAACAACAATAGAAAAATCTCTTCTGTTGAACTACACAAATTCTAAACAAATAGTTATGAAAAATAGTTAAAAATACTTATAGGCTTAATAGTTACTTAAACAAAAATATTGTAATTTCCTCCACAAAATAACAAATATTTGTCAATGCATTAATTCTTGTTTTTAACTCAAAGATTTTCTAGAACTTCAATTTATATAGGAAAATTTATCTGGCTACTGGTTTGAAAAGCCTGTAATTTGAAATAAAATGTAAAAAAGGCAAACTTGGACCGGGATTTCTCCTTCTTACCACAAATAAAATACAGGTTACTACTATTATAAAGTATTTTGTTAGGATTTTTTAATGACGTTTCTACAAGAAACACCAAATTGCATTCAAATTCAAGGCACTGATATTTTTTGAGCTTGTTTTTTTTGTGATAAACATATAAAAGAACATATTTGAAAACAGTATCTCTCAATTTCTAAATAAAAATCTGCAAACCTACTGTTTTCGCAACGAGGAGATCTTTGGAAAAGTAAAGCATGTGTGGCACATTAGTCAGGTTATTTAATTCATTCCTTGAAAGCACTCAAAAACAACTATGATGATGAGAAATACAGAAATATGAGAGTGTATACAAAAAAAAAAAATCTCACTTTAGCCTAATTTAAGACTGGGAAAATAACAAGAGTAATGACTGCATCTACCTGATCTACTTTGGTGTTTTACAACTTGCTTATTTTATGTTGAACTCAATGCTGGGAGCATCTGGAATTTTTTCCCTGCAGTATATGTAAATATTTTTAAATGTTTCTGTTTATCCTCATACAGAAGGAAAGAAAAGGATATTAAGTTTTAGATAACAAGACCAGGGAATGTGAGTGCACCAGCTCAGCACATCACAGCAGACTTTCTGCTTGCTGGATCTCTAGGGCTTTATAATTACCTTTGTCTTTATGAGATACTGCCTATCTCTTGGAAATGGCTTTTACTCAATAATAGTAGTGCTGTGCAAAAGACAATTCCAGCTTTCCCATTAGTAGAAGAGTTACATATAATTAAAATCATGGTTAAAGTTTTATTTGACTACCATTTTGATTTGATATTGTGTATTGAACCACATAAAAACTATTTCTGAGAAAGGTAATTAACACAAACAATCTGCATCTAAATTCATTATGCTGTAATAAAAAAGTCATAATGAGCTTAATTCGTCTTAGGTTTTTTCTCTATTGGAACAAGAAAATCTGGAATCTTAACTTTAAAAACTTTAAAAAAAGAAGTTAATAAATCATATGCAGGTGAAAGTAATAACATACTTTGGAATTTCTATCTGCATCTACAACCACAGAATATTCCTTACATCAAATACTTAAAGGGCAACTTACTTTAAATTTTTTTTCAAAAGTATATTGCCAATAAATTTATTGGCAAAATTTTTTTAAACTTGGAAAGAAATTTTAAATCTTGAGAAAATTTATTTCATTCGCAACAAAACCAAACCAGTATCAAATTACATTACAATGAAAAATAACTGGAATTTAAAAAGAAAAACAGCCAAAGTTCCCCTACCATTATTTCAAACAGACATCAGAGAATTAACTTTCCTAATTAAAGGTGGGGATTCTCTGTTCTAGCAACTGCCCAATTACATGTAAGGAAAGAATTCCTAATGTGTAAAGCTTAATAATCTTTAACATCCACCCTCTCCAATTCCACTTCAATTCAATGGTGGGTCAAGCCCTTTGTGTAAAATTGAGGTTAAAGAAACACACTCTAAACATTGACTGATAACTCCAGAGAGAATCAAACCAAGCAGTTTTTCCTTTTAGCATTATACTCATTAATGTTTGAAGATTTCTGCTTGGTCAGAAAACTGTCCAAGCACTGTCATGTCTAGTCAGGTATCCCTGCCTATCCAGGATACAAGGAACCTCTGTAAAAACACATTCTATTCCAGAGATGGCAACATTTTGTGGAGGGAACTTTCAGACTAAGACATTCCAAAGATGAAAGACTTTGTACACATGCTTTGCACAAACAGTTATATCCTGAAGTCAGTTCAGAAGCTGAAGTCCTTAAAAAATATTTTTTGACACTTTCAAAATGGTTGACTTGGGACAACATTTAGATAGCTGAAAAATTTTGATGCTAAAATGTCTGAATAGATTTCCATGCCATGAAAGAAGTATTGTTCCAATAAATTTCATACATATATCTCTTAAGAGAAATAAAACTTCTGATTTCTCCACCTCACTGAAGGTGTTCAAAAGCATGGTAAAGGCTCTTCACAGGACAAAGGTAAATTTCTAAATATCTTGCCCTGGCATCTGAAGTATTTAGGCACAAAAATATCAGAGAAGTTGCAGGAAAGGTTGAATGATGACCTGAAATCAGACTCTTTTTTTACATTTCGAAGAAGTCTGTCTTTAATCACAGCCGCAATCTCACAATACTGTACTATCCATATGGTTTTACTCTGTCATTCCTCAATTTTGAGAGCCTAGTAGCAACCTGGTGCTTTGTCCTTTAACTAGCTTGAAATTTCTGATACCTGCCCTATTAACATTGTGATTATTATTTTTGTTCTCAAAATAATGGTCCATCTTGTTCAACAAGACTGCAGGTTTTACCTGTTCTTATTGCTTATAAAGGAAATCAGAGTTCACACCATAAAAGAATCTAATCCAGAGAGTTTAAATTTCTTGATGAAATTTTCAGCATCCAGTATTTTTATCAACCATACTCAAAAACATAAAAATAGGACATTCATGTGCTTGCACAGGTCCAAAAAATACTGAGAAAAAATATTAACATATCAAAATTACACAAGTCTACAGAGAAATTCCAGGTAATTGCACACCAGATTAAGCATGTTACTGTCACAATCAGTTTGTATTATATGGTGCACTGAAGGGTATTTCCAGGCTTAATGGTGTGGAATTACAGAGCACAGGGGACAAACACAAGGTGAGAGTGACTAGTGTCAGGTTAGGTACTGGGGTGTCTTGAGATCAAATGTGCTTAGGCCTTTCATCATTTAAGTGCAGAAATCTCTTCTATCCAATCCTTTGCAATTCTTGACTGCTCTTTCCTGGCAGTAGTATTTTCCATATATCTAAATAACTGCTCATAGGTTATATAATCGAAAGTGATACATCAGTGAGCATCTTTATTTCCTGCAAAAGAAGCTTTGACACGGGTTTAAATTCTATTAGTTTGCTGACTTTGAATATCAGAACATGAAGACACAAAAAGAAAAAAAGATAAATAGGATATCATGCAGGAAATTCCTAAGAGTATAGCGAAAAAAAGAAAAGCCTAATAGGATCTCTGTGAAAAGCCAACATATATAACCTACAGTTCTGTTTAAGTCTATGATAAAGAAAATGGAAGAAATCCAGTGGAATTTAACAGAAAATAGACATTATAATGAGAATTTAAAGAGGATGTTGAACTTCAGATAGCTGATAGTGGTTATAGTAAAGGCATCAGAAACTCTAGGAATAGATTTTTAAACTATCATATGCATAATTTTGTATTAAATCACAGGTATTAACACTAACACTCATTATGTCACTTAGTTGCTATTAATAGGAAATCCTTCTCTATCATGACATGCCAGTGACTTTGTAACAGCCACAGTAGTTCAGTATACCACAATCAAATTGAAAGGGAGTTGGAAGGAACTGTTTTCTATAGGAGATTCTTCCTTATTTTCTAAGAGGATGACATTGCATTTCCAATTACCAGTTCTTCTAAATCACATTCATAATACACATTATAACAGCATGTAACCTTCCAACTTCTACAGTAAGCCATGATACAGTGAAACTGGTTATAGTAATTTGATGTATAGCTGTTTCAAAAATAATAAATTGAAAGTTTCCTGAAAAGTCATAGCTGTAATTAACACCAATTTTCAGGTCTTTGATGTTGATAATTCTTCTGGTAGTGTGGAAGACAATACTCATTTTAGAGCAAATTCTTGTTCTTTGAATCAGTTCATTGTCAATGTTGCATTGCTTAGGAGGCATATGGATGCAATCACATTCCAGGACAACTTATTTGGTGTCTTATGGACTGAGGCTATTGTCTAACTCTACAATGTCAGAGTACCACTGCAATAAGGTTCTGTGCTTTGCAGACTCATGACAATTTATGTAAATCACTCTTTCATCTGTTTAAATACGACAATCTTTTGAGTGATGAAAACAGTTATGTCTGTCACAAAGTTTGAAAGATTAAAGTAATTCTGCTCCTGGCATATAAAACAGTGCTTCAGATCTAAACACAAACTTTGCCTGGTCTGTAATGTCATTGCTGGGAAGCATAAAAAGTTTTAAGCAAACATTATCACTGCAAGGAAGTATGACATATTTTTCATGTTTGACACTGGACATAAATATCCTCCCACACTGTTTAATGTGAGAACTGCATATGTGTGGCAGAGATAATAAAACATCTCAGTGAAAACAAGTGAAACGAAAAAGAAGTTATGATAAGTAGAACAGAAATAAAGCTTTGAAGTTAAAAGTCTTCACATCTGTACACTTTATTCACAAGGGGATGAATCAGTATTTGATATGCAGAGTGAATAGTCACACAATCTGGAAGAGTCTCATGCTTTGCAGGAATGATTATCTGTTTAGAGATATAGTTTTTAGCTGACAGAAGCAGTTTCATAATTGCAGGTAAGAAAAATCTGGTAAATTGAAAGATCCTTCTAAGTGCTATTGCTCTTCGGTTGTTTACACACAGTATTTTAACAGACAGCTGTTAGTGAAATTTAACAGTGTTCTTAAAAATTATTCTTGATTTTCTTACTTCACTTGTTCGGCATTAAGACATTCAAGAGCTTTACAAACAAAATGTAACACAAGTACCATAATCTGGTACATATTTTAAAGCAGAGGAGTACAACACAAGTGGGAAGACAAGTATGGACTTAATTTCACATACAATTCTAGAATATTTCTCCTTCTTTCTGTTAATGTTCTTTTTGGGGAGAGAAGCTGTAATTTTATTGCAGAGAGGCAAGAATTTTAAATAGTTCCCAGAGGTTTCTGATATTTTGGGATGTCATAACAGACAAGCTCCACCAGGTAACTGCTTTGAGTAGCAAAATGTATAAAGGTATGTCCTGTTGTAAGAGAGAAAAAAGGAAGTATTACTGTATCTTGAAAAAATGGTGCCTTGGAGTGTTGACTTCCAATTCACTACTACTAAATGACATTAACATCTTGCTTTACACTTCATAGACTGCTTGGAGAGAAAAGCAGCAATTTTGAGTGGAAATACTTTTTTTCCTGTAATATAATAAATTATGCTATCATCCTTCTACACTCAAAATATGTACGGGGCTATAAACTAATAAGAAGTTGCTTTTCCAGGGTTAATACAATAGGTACTACTAGGTGAGAAGCATAAATGACCATGTACGAGTACCTATAGCACAAAACCAACATCTTGGAGAGAATATTTACATACTGAGGAACAAGTAAAAAATGATGAACAAGAAATTCAAAGTTGGCTAGCTTCTAGCTTTTATAATAGAATCATAGAAAATTTTGGGTTAGATGGGACTCTAAAGATCATCTAGCTCCCACCCTGCTGCCATGGGCTGGTTGGAACAAGTAAACCAAGTGGTTCAAAGCCCCATCTAACCTGACCTTGAACACTTCCACGGATGGGGCAAACCACAGTTTCTCTGGGCAAGTTGTTTCTGTGCCTTACCAACCTTACTGTATGGAATTTCTTATTATCTAATCTAAACCTACACTTTCCCAGTTTAAAGCCATTCCCCCTTGCCCTATCACTACATATGCTTATGAAAAGTCCCTCTCCAGCTCTAGTAGCCCACTTTAGATACTGGAAGGCTGCTGTAAGGTCTCCCCAGAGCTTTCTCTTCTCCAGGCTGAACAGCCCCAACTCTCAGCTCCAGCCTTCATGGCCTTCCTAATAGAATTTACTGATCATTTTATTTTCTTTCCCAATGGACTAGCTCAACAGCCGTCTGTGGTGCACTTCAACAGGCAGATGAAGCAGCAGATCAAAACTCCTGTTCTATACCAGAAATCCATCTGAAAGTGCATTGGACTGGATGCATGCCCAGGTAGCTACTGCAGCCTGGCTAAAATTATTAAGAAGAAATCATTCAGCAGTTAAAAATGGATTTGTAGACTGTTTCCACACGGTTGCTAAGCTTGTCTGAAAAATTCGTTAACTCCTGACATAATGCTGTGGTGACTAGTTTGGTCTATGACTCTGTTTTTCTATTGCACAGTCCCATAGATAGCACAGTGTTGACCTTTAATGTAGTATACAACACACAGCAGTTGTAGCAAAGCAATTAATCTAACCAGCGTTTCCCAAATGTTAAGCTAGAATTCTAAACATAGGAGAATTTATTTTTCTCTGGAAATAATCTGAATAGATTACTCTATTTGACAAATCCCTCCCTCTCCATCTTGCTTGTTACCTTGGTCACTTCAGTGTATTGTGCACCATTCCCAAACAGATTTGCTTTCCACTAATGAATTTCAAAAACTGTTCTGTCTTGACATCAGACTACTTGCTTCCCTGACTCTGTTCTAAATTAAATGAATTCCTGTAATACCAGAGTCTTCACCACCAAGATGCTTTATTCATAGAGAAATGAAGAGAAGCAGCTATGCTTTTCCTATGCTAACTGCTATGAAGCATAAAGACTTCTTCATTTTCACATTCCAGTTCATGAGGGAGGAACCTAAGCCTAGATTAAAGTTTTTACATGCTTTTTGACCTGGATCCAATGACCAAGATTTTGGAAACAGATTTTGCAAGATCCTGCATGAGTCTGTGTGATTCATTTATATATTTACTAAAATGGAGAAACAATACGAAATAGACAGGTAGCAAAATAAGAAATAACTAATTAACATTAGTCACCTATAGTCACCCTTCTAGTGAGCTGCACAGTTACAGTAACCAAAATATTTTTTTCCCCTTTTCAAAATAGAGTATTTTGCATCTTTCTCATAGTCATCTAAGTATTCCAATTTTTTTTGTGGGAGATAGTTTCATGTCAAAAGAGGAGTTTTCTTCTAAGAAATTCTGAGCAAGAATTTAATGAATTAAAGAGGAATCCAGACCGTGCATTAATTACACACTTTCAAAGGCCTTCTTGCACATCACAACAATTTAAATGGAAAATAATTATGAACATATTTGTAACTGCCCCAATGGAAACATCATAAGTGAATACTGATTTATAATAATTAGTAGGTTTCCATACTATAGAAAAACTAATATAATTCGTTGCACAGGATATAATTAGATTACTAAAGATTATTTCAACTCTGAGAATAATCTAAGCCTTTTCCAAAAAGCATAGGCATATCAAATACAACTACTGAAGTATTAAGACAGTTTACACAAGAAGTCTTTCATGTGGGCTTCAGGAAGTACTTGACAAAGATTATCTTTCACTACAAAAACCAGCAAGAATCACTATTCAACATTCTGTGTACCAGAAAAGAGGGGCACTCTCTGAAAGGGATATTAAACAACTGCTAGCATCACATATAAAGTAGCTAAACTGGGAAGAGAACCCAAAGCTTCTGGCACCTAATTCCCTGCTGAAGGCACTGGGCTACATTACATCCAGTTATACAAACCAGCACTGACATCAGCAGAAGTACAGTTTATCCCTTCTAGCATTTTAGAATGTCAGTCTCCATAACACTCTCAGTGTTTTTTGTTACAACACAGCAAGTATAAGATTTAATTGGTATTAATTATAATTAGGAAATGTAAACACTTCAGTATAAGTAAATCAGGATTTTTTTTCCTTACAGTATTTCCAACTTCATATTGACTAGAAATTATGGGAATTGCACGTGTGGGAAAAACCTCAATATCTATGAGTTCCAGCCCTATTTCAAGCCAGAAGTTTCAGAAAAGCATCTGAGTTTTGGATACTTGCTGTGAGCTGGCAGAAAGATAACAGACAATTTTTTCTTACATTTGCTAAAACCAGCCACAACTCTTTTTTAAACAAACAAAACTGAAAACAGATGCTTATTGGATGCTCAGTATTATCAGCTAACTCCTAATTTCAGAGAAGCAGCTGAGTTTGCAGATACCTCTAACTTTGACATTTGTCCAATGCCTATTCTACTGCATTGGACAATAAATCAAGATGGGTTTCTGTGTTACTTTTCCCTCTCTTCAGTGTGGAATTTTACAGGATTTCCATTCTAATGCCACAGAAATTACCATCCACCATTATAAAGATTCAAATCAATCAGGTAACTGACAGAAAAATACCATAAAGCATAACATTATAAAGGAAAAGAACAAGGGAACATAAAAAAAAAAGTGGACGCTAGAGTAATCCAAGTGGTTTTGCTCTTTCTAGTATACAGAAGACCTCACTAAAAAGTGTCCAATAAATATGATATATAGAACTTACTGTCCCAGGACAGCATGCAGGAATGTATCCTCTCTTTCTCTCTTTTAAAAAATATATACATTATTCACACACATAAGGATAAAATTTTCTGTCACACTGACAAAGATAAATATATCTCAATTTTCACATCAATAGGCAGAAACAGGGAAAATATTTAGAAAAACATGTTTTTCTCTTTGAAATGGTAATGCACAATTAAATTGCAATTTTATCTAAAGCAGAACTAGTCTTCTTCCAAGATCAACTGGGTATTTTTATGATATTCCACACATAAGAAAGTGGACTACGATAAAAAGGGTAGCTCAGCATTGCAGGAGAAACTAGGTACTGAGTTGTCTTTATTTTTAAGACTGTGTTGATATGATTTGCTATTCCTTCGGCTGGTTTTAGCTGGGGTGGAGTTAACTTTCTTTACAGGTACTCCTAGGGTGCTGTAGATTGGATTTGTGACCAAAACAGTATTGATAACACAACCATGCTTCAGCTATTGTTAACAGCCCTGCACAGCACTCGGGCCTTCTCTATTTCTAATGCTGATGTTCAGAAAGTAGGCTGGGGATGAACAAGAAGTTGGAAGGGGCCAAGCCAAATCAATCAAAGGGATAATTCATACCACATGACATCATGCTCATAAAGAAATCTGGAAAAAGGAGGAAGCAGGGGAGAAGTTCAGAGTTTTGATGCTTGTCTTCCCAGGTAGTGGTTATGTGTGATGAAATCCTGCTTTCCTGGTAATGTGAAATTTAGAAATGTGAGTTCTAAATTGAACTTAGAAATACTGTGGCCAACAGGACTAGGGAAGTGATGAAACCCGCTGCACTTGGCACTGGTGAGGCCACACCTGGAATCCTGTGCTCAGTTTCAGGTCCATCACACAAGAAAGACATCGAGGTCATGTCCAGAGAAGGGCAATGGAGCTGGGGAAGAGTCTGGAGTACAAGGGTGATGAGGAGTGACTGAAGGTGTTTAGCCTGGGGAAAGGGGGGCTCAGGAGAGGCCTTATCACTCTCCACAACCCTCAGAGAGCACAGCAACATGGGGATCAGTCTCTTCTCTCAGGTAACGAGTGATATGTGATATGAAATGTCAGGGGAGGTTCAGACTGGATGTCGGGAAAAATTTCTTCACTGAAAGGGTTATCAAGTATTGAAATAGGCTACCCAGAAGAGTAGTGGAATAACCGTCCCTGGATGAGTTCAAAAAGAGTGTAGATGTTGTGCTTAGGGACATAATTTAGTGGTAGAACTGACAATGTTAGGTTAATGGCTGGACTTGGTAATTTTTTAGAAGTCTTTTCCAGCCTTAATGATTCTAAGAAATGGCTGAACACCTGCTTGCTGATAGGGAAGAGCTGACTGAATTACATATTTTGCATTAAATGTTCACACAGATTTTGCTTTCCCTATTAAATTGTCTGTATTTCAATTCATTAATTTTCTACCATTCACCCTTCTGACCCCTCTTTGCCCCTCCAAGGAGGGGCAGCAAGCAAGCAGCTGTGTGGTGCCAACTGCATGAACCACAACAGTCCTCATGAGACCCAGGGTGTAGGAAGAATTACAGAATCTATGATACAATTGTGAAAGACACCATTTGGTTAGGGTCCTGGCAAGACCTGGGAAAAATTGAATTATCACAATGCTTTGGCAAGCTAGATCAAGAAACATGCTGAAGATCATAATGGTTCTGTGGAAATACAAACAGATATATATATACATATATACAGTACTAATTCAGTCTTGATGTTATTGTTAAACTGCAAGTGAAAATTTCCAATTAAATACATTAGAAAGACAATGAAACTGTCCTGCAGTGACATCAAGATTTCCATTACATTTTTTGTTTTAAAAGTTCTGTAGCAAGGAATTTGGTGCTTAAATATTGTCCAAATACACTTACACCTAAAAAAAAAAAAATTATATCAAATAAGTATATTCATTGAACTCCATGGCCTGGGAGAAGGGTAAAGGTTAATATTAGTTTATTTACCAGTACAATTTAACTGCTACCTTTGAAACAGCCTGTTTTCATTTGTCGAAGTATTTACACAAGACAGCCTCATGAAACAAAGTTATTAAAAAGACAGTAGGACAATCTTTATAAAAAAGATTAAGCTAATTAATAAATTATTACAATAATCTGAATGATCACTAATTGTCTGTCTGGGTGGGCAGATTCAGACAGAAATGGTGAACATTTTAACAATTTACTATTTGAGAAGTCAGTTGAACTATGAGAAATACAATTAAATTCTTAACAACTCTAATATCTTTGTCAAAAATACAGAATTCGTTTTGTTTACCCAAAAAGACTGTACTCCTACAAGGAGAGGGAGGAAATTCTCTTCCTGTATATATTTTCCACAGCTCCAGAAGCAATGGTGCTGGCAGAAGCAGATGGTGGGGAATATAGTATGGGAAACGGGAAGGAGCAGGACTGTTGTTTTCAACAGCAACCTGCATTTACATCTTCTTCAAATGATGAAAAATTGTACCTTGGTTTTCACCATTTGTCTCCAGACTCGAACCTGGTAAATCACTTTTTTAATGCTTATTTCTGTCTTACACAAGACAAAAATCTTTAAATATGAGCAAGTCAGTTCATAAGCTCACACTAGGGAGAAAAGATGACATGCATATATGTGGACTTTCTATAAAAGAATATCTTTCACTCTTGTCTGTTTTAAGTCTTTGAAGCTTTATATTCTCTCTGATAAATTCGGTCTGTGATGAATATATTTTTCATTTGCCTACAAATAATAATAAAGAACAAAGCACAAAATAACCAATGGGAAATGGGTGAGATCAAGGAAGTGATTATCTTTGACAAGTGATGTCTAAGATCTGTATAACATATATCAACATATATGAACATATATTAGGCCCATTAGGAACATAATCCACAGGAATTTTCAGAGGAAACAGATACTTAATGCAGCTTACATTATGCATAACTTTATAAACCACTACACTATCTGGCAGTAAGTTTTGGTTTTTTTTCAATTGTGGTTACCTTTCTGGAAGAATTCCTCTAATTTCTCCTTGAAGGGCTGGAGATGCTCTTCAGAAGACTCTCTGCAAACTAACTTCATCTGCTTTTCAGAAGCTACAAAAAGATGAGACGCATTAATGGCAGAAGTAATGCACCAGAAGTAGATTTCAGCACTTTAAGAGCCTACATCTAAATTAGTCACCTGAACTTATTTTAGAGGCAATAATTAAGCACTAAGGAATCCAGCAATTACACTAAAATAAAAAATACAAATAGTAGTCTAGCATACTAAGCAAAAAATTCTATATGTGTTTAAGCAGTAGAATTTGTCTTTAGTAAATAATTTGTTCTAGAACTCCTTCACCGTGCTAGGGCTTGTTACTAATACAGCCTGCCTCACATACTAATTCTATATGGTATATTTAAAGCTTTAAAGTCTGTTTCTGTGGTGAGTGGAGGATGTATCTGGATTGATTTTAATCAATCAGTGCCAGGCATCTCATGCTCAACCATTTTTCCTGAAACAGATGCAGAAATTCAGCATTATTTAAGTATTCCATCCCCAGATCATTATGTGAAACAGTTGAAGTATGTAAGGAAGTTAACTTACATTTAAGTGGAATTTGTTTAGTATTTAATCTATCTGCTATTTTAAGAACTGATGCCATGGCAATTGCTGAAAAACTACTTTTTTTTTGCCAATGAATTTTAACAGGCCGAGAACTTCTAGTAAACTTAGTGCATTCCAATGTTCCACATTAAAGATGATGAGAAGCAGAAATCAAAATTAAATTACTTTCCATTTAGCAACTGAATTTATGAACCACTACGAGATTTTTCTTCCTTAGCTTTTCATTCCCAATAAGCTAAATTTAGATGGAAACTTATTTTGGAGTTAAACCTAAGACTTACAGTTTGGCTGCATGAACCGTATTCACACCATATTGCTACCACCATTGAACAAAAACTGATGTGAAAGTGTGGAAACAGAAGTTGAGCCTGTGCAATTAAAATGTCACATTATTTAAATTTGCAATGTAGTGTAAAACGTGAATGGAAGGTTGAAAATAGATGCATACATTTTACTGTGCAAGTAGCATTGTGCTTGTAATACCCTTGGACCATCAGGACGTACTGAAATGAACCACATCTCTTCAATTAATTGACAGCACAAACACAATTGGACAATTCTTATAGAAAAACAGTGAAAAATACCCATTCTCACCTAAGAGTATATTTTAATTTAGCAATCCGCCACAACTCACGCAGGTTGTGTACAATGGCCTGGGCTACAGTCTAAGTTTATCTTTAAGTTACAGTAACCGGTAACATATGACAAACCTTTCAAATGATTCAGAGTAAAGTTAATGGATATTTGTTTGTATGCCAGATAGTAGGCAGAATGGAGTAGTGATTTAAACATACTAGATTGGGAAAGAAAGTCTTCTATTAGCTGCTCAGTTATGTGTCTTCAATAATTTAAATTAAGCAAAAAAAAAAATAATTCCAAAATCAGGGAAATTTATATGACATCTTAAGATTATTTTCTTATGATAAATGCTGCTTACCATTAAAAATTTTAACTTTCTGTGACAATACATTGATTGAAACGTATGCATGCTTAATATTGATGTTTGCAGAATTAAAAAGAGATTTCAATCAAGCAAATTGTAACACTCCTTTGGAAGACAACAGACGTTAGAATTTTGTAAGTGGAAAAAATCTAGCAAAAATAACTGAGATAGTATGGTAAGTTTCTGACTGTAAGTTTGAGCAAAGCTAACACACAGGTTTGTGTTCTTTTTTTTAATTTAAACAAATCTACAGAAAATCATGAGGCAATATTTAGAAATTATTTTGGATAAATATGAAATAATGCAACTATAGAAGTAATATAGTACACACAATATGTTCAGACAATTGAAACACAGTAAATACCCACGATTCTTACAGTCATGTAAGGTTGCAACTACTGCAAACCAGTTTTTCTTTTATAATACTCACACATAAATTTATATAAATCTATACAAAATTGAATTTCTATGAATATGTATTAGACTAATAAGCTTGTAGGTACAGTAGTATCTAAACACACTCTAATATACTCTGGAAAGTCATTTTCCCAAACATATGGTGCCGCTAATGCATCATCTGAAGCATTGAAAGCTTCCTGGATGCTTCTGACAAACTTAATAATACAAGATTTAGGAAGGTTACTCAGGTAGGTCCCATATATTTAAATGACCACGACTAAGATGAACTGTTCCTAAAGTAAAAAGAAAGCACATATAAAACACCCTTTGTAATTTTTTCTTTTTTATTGAGATTACTAACATTAACCTTAATCAGACGAAAAAACCCACAGGAAAATCTGAATAAGAGGTACCTACACATAGAGCATATAGAAAAAAAATTGATTTGGATAGTGAATGCTTAAGAAGAATCCTAACGCCCCTAACAAGGAGATCAATATTTGGAATGCGGGGAGAGGAACAGTAAGAAGAAAGGCACAGAAATGAAGAAAAATGGGACAGATGACACAGAATAAGTGAATCAGGATGCTGATTAAAACTCTAAAAGTCTAAGATGAAGGAGATGAGATATCAGTTTCAAATGCTTAAAGTGATCTTGAAACAATGAAATTGAAGGAGACAGAAGAGTAAGTGCTGGCAAATTCTAATAATTTACACTATTGTAAAGCCTGAAAAAGAAATCTTTTAGGCTTAAGAACCTTAGAACATGACCAAATTTGCTTGGGGATAGATACGGCAAGGAATGATGGAAGTGTGCTCAAAGGAATCATAAATCAGATACACGTAGAGACATATTTTGAAGAGGAAAAAGTATTTAATGACACAATTAATGTGAAGTTTTTGATTACAATGGCAGTTGTAATGATATATATTAAAGTCAGGTGGTCTTTGTCAAGCTGCTTTTGCAATAATGGTGGAAGTCTACCATATAACTGTATGACCTACCTCAGTTCTACACAAAATAATAAAAAAGTTTCTGGTAATTAGCATTCACGGAATTTTCTGTTATATAAGATTTTTAGTTTAGTTGGTCTTTTATTTACTTGAAACATAATATTAAAAACGTCATGCCAAACACTGTATCAAAAAACTCCCCTAAAACTGGAAAGTCTAGCTCCATAAATTGCTTTGATTTTCCTTGCTAAAAATACTACATGAGACAATCTTACATCTATTCATTATACTTCACTCTGATATTCACTATAGTACAAAACCTTTCCTCTTTGAAAGAAAGTTGCTAAAGCAAAGTTTTCATTAGAATGATTGGGAGGTAAAGGATCCTATTTATGCATTTCTTCTTTTACATACATACTGAATAGCTGCTTTCTGAAAAAATGTCTTTCTGAAATTCTGAGGAATCTGAGGGAATTTTAAGGAAGCTGACAGTTATCACACCACACATATACTTCTCCTCTCACCATCTCATTCCAGAATAATCATTCGGGAAAATAAAAAACCTATTTCAGCATTACTGAGTTCAAACAGATGCAAATTCTCCACTAATGTAATAAACTTTTGGTTCTTTTCCTTGGTATGAGCTGTATGTTAGTGAAATTGAATGTAATATGCTATTTTGAAAATTGTTTATTTCTAAATGAGCTATTGCAAAAAAAAAAAAAAAAAAGGAAAATACAAGTGTGCAAAAGTATTTGAAAGCCCTTACAAATTGTTGGATGTACATCATGCTTCACCCACTACAAATCTTGGCCACAGAAATGGAAAGCATTAGCAAAACATTAAAACAAAGCTGGAAACTGCTGATTATCAGTTTGCCACTGTCTTCAGATTTAATGCAGTACTTGGCTCAAAAAGTTCTTGAAAAATCCCCAATATAAGTGAAAATATTTACAAAATAGAATGTCTCTCACTTAATGCCTATTGGGCAATAGTCTTAAAACTCCACAGACACTTGTAAATCTGTCAAAAGAATCATGGCCCATAAACAAACGTTCACGTAAAGAGCATTTCTGTGTCAATCAGACACAGTTTGGAATTTTTAAGCACCATTTTTAAAGTAAACGCCAAACTAGAAATAGTGTAAAGTTGATAACAGTAAATTAATAACTATTTACTCACCAGAACCCACCAGTAGCATTTACAGGAATCAGGCTGACAGCAAAACCAAGTATCAACACCATGAATTCCTATAAACCTGTCACTGACACTATCCCCTATGAGTTATGCCTCAGTGAAAGCTGCTAAACCTTCCCTGCCTGACTCTTCAGAGTATGACAGGTTATACTGCCAAGCTTGCCCTTTTATTTTGTTACAATGCAAGCTTATCTTTGACAGAAGGATTAGTATTTGATAACTCTTTTTTAGAACTCTTTTCTGTTTCAAAGAGAATTTGAAATCATACTGCAAATGAATTCAGTGTAGTGCTATATAACCTCAAATTTCTGTATGAGAGAATCCATGATCTTTTACAGTGAGGAAACTTGTTACGCTACTTGGATCTATATGCCCAAATAAAAACTTATTAAGCCTCTGATAAAATTCATAAATTTATATTATTCAGCAAGTGCTATATAATTTTCTCACTATTTAGTTCCTTTGGTTTTGCTTTATTAATTCTCTTGCTTGGAAACAACTTTGCAAGCTAAACAAACAGTTACTGGTGGAGATTCATTGGACACTGCTGTGGGATCTGGTTATAGTCTCCTGTTATTACATGCACTCAGGTGCCTATTTACTGGAGCTGTTCGCATGGTATTAATTGAACGCATTTTGCACCATCTACAGCTTTTGAACTTATGTATAAACTTGCACATAAATTTTCTTTTCAGATAGAATTTTGAATAATGTACAGAATGGAAGAGATTCATCTTGATTCCATGGGAGCAGGGTAAGAATTTTAACAAACTTCCAGCTGCAAGAGGCTACGTTGCTACTGACTCGGAAAAGTCTCAGAGACAGTATTTTATTTTCCCTTTTGGACACATACTGATAATCAGTACACATCAATAATAGATATGCACAAATGTTCAAGCACTATCACCAAAGCCACAGTGGGGCTGAATAATACAGATGCCTTTGAACAAAGTGGAGATGGAAATGCCATGAAGTGGGGTGGGAAGTTTTCTGAGACAAAACTATCTGAGAAAAACATAAAAGGGCATCAGGCTGTTGCAGCACTCTGTTCTCAAGCTTAGTTTTTATTGTCTTAAATAAAGGTCAACAATTTAATGCAGAAAAATATTAGCACACATAAACTAAATATAGCATTCTAACCTATTAATTGCTTGTATACTTACTGTTCTGTGAAGATATTTTCAGCTAATTTAAAAGAAGAAATGTCCTTCTATATACTGTTATTTTCTTCACCCATTAATAATTCATTTTTCTTAAAAAAATATTTTCAGAGGATAGAAGTTAATAAGTAAAAAGTCCAGTCTTTGTCTGAAACACATTTGCTCATGACACACAGAAACAGGTATATGTTTAGGTGCTCTGGCTGTCATGTATAAATGAGACAGAAAAAACATTTCAGTAATACGTCCTAAGATGTGGAAAGTGAAATAATTGAATTAGTGGCATACAAAATACTCTGTAAAGCTCATCTGTTCTGAAGGAGTCAGACATCCTGACAAGTTTGATCAGATATCCTACCTTTGTCTTTTGAGGAGGCTTTGTGTGTTTATTACAAGTTCAACAATATTTTTTAACTTTTAGAGTTAATGATACCATACAGAGGAACTTTCAGGCCTGTATTAGTTACAACTAACCTAAAACAAAATTTTTTAGCTCCTTGTTTGGTGAAAGGCCATCAGCATTTTATACAAATCATTTAAAAACCTTTCTGTTAAAATTGTTTCCCAAGAATACATTTAGCAAAATGAACAAAGACTGCTAGTAAAACCAAATATTTTTCACACCATAGCAACGTATCTGAGTCTCTGCTTAATGTACTTCTTCTGAAATGGTAGTTTACATTCAGAGCACCCTTCAGCAGAGAAGCACACTGCAAGGGACTGAATGATTATAATGACTAAAGCCTCATAATTTTCCAGTCAAGTCTTTGAAAGATTCCTTTAAGTGATTCCAGCACACATGATTAGTAGAAAATTTTTGTTAAGTGTCAAGATCCAAACATACAGGACTCCACACATCATTAAGATGTCAAGAGTGTAGAACTGTGCACTAGCAGAATCTGCTGAGAAACTGGAACATTTCCCTTCGCTCTGAACAGGACGAAAAAAGAGACTATTTTGAAACTGAAGAGTCTTGTCTGGGTAATTGAGAGGGAGACAACATTTTGAAGAAGCAAGAATAATATTTTCATCAGATGAGCTAAGATTTTTACTGTGTCCAGAAAAAAAGGACCTTCCAAACACTCAAACATTTTATCACTTATTGTACTGAATAAGGGATCAGACATAAGAGAATTGGGCAATGGCTGAAACAGTTTATGAGCTGAAACTGTAGAAGCCAGAGAAGTGATCTCCTATTTTCCTCTTTATTGCTGGATCTATGATTTTATGTGCAAGACAGATCATAAAGTAGGACCTAATTAATTTTTCTACTAAGTTGGTCGAAGTTGTTTAGATTTAAAATCATGTTAAGTTCATAAACTACCTGCAATATTAGCAGGAACACTTCTCAAAGTGCTAATTTGCCTCACTATTACTAGTTTGTACCCCACAGTCTGAAAGAATGCACTTTCAATCTTTGATACGTGACTGTCTGAATTCTAGCAGAAATCTGTCCTTTTACTGCATACTTCTGCAAAGAGGAAAAGCTGATGAAGTCCATAAATATGAAGTCACCGTTCCCCCAACACCAGTATTTAACATTCTCCAAACTACAGAATTCATTATCCACCATACACATTGATAGGGACAGTATTCCTCTGTTCCCAGATGAACGCTACCTGCTCCTAGATGTATCCTTCATAGTTATGTAACTAATGCTTAAATACACACACATATTTATTTTATAGGGCACACAAAAAAGTGCAAACAAAATAATAAGTGTGGTATTTCCCAGATTCATTTTAGAATCTTAACATTTGCAGAATAATTTTTACCAAGAAATTTTTCGAGAATTCCTTTGCCAAAGGAAAAAGAATATATAAAAAAAATTAGCATGCCATTGTTTAACGAACTGAAAGCTTTCTCCCTGCGCCTTTGTGCACACATGCAGACATCTGCTTTCAGGGAATAAACTCCTCAAAAACATAATTGCTTTTCTCTTCTATTATATATTTGAGTTTTTAAACAATTCAAACCACTCCATACTATCCCTTTTTATCAAAATCTAAAAAATCTAATGAAATTTTAAGAAATTATCCACTTAGAAAAAATTATACTAAATGTATTCACATATGAACATTATCATTGGAACACTGTCAAAAAGTTAGTTTTATTGTAAAATAAAATTAATGCACATATAGAAAACGCACTTTAAATGCGTGTGTTGGATCATTCTAAATCGAAACAAACTGAAATAAATCTTAACCTGCTGAGGCAAGAGACTATTCAAAAAGTGGTCAGAAAACCCTGAGAATGAAAAGAGTACCAACTCTTGCAAAAAAAAAAAACCCACCCTTTTTCCGTACGAAGCCACCCTTTGTTCTTTTCCTTACATCATTCTGCATTGTCTCAAAATAGATAATTTAAATATTGGACTGTGCAAAAGCAGTGAAACCACATACAAAACTGCATGCTTCTTTTATGCTATTACCTAGAGAAATGCACCTATTTGGCTCCTCAAATTCCATCACTCAGTTCAAATTTCTATTTACTTGCACTTCCAAAATTTTAAATACCATATAACTAACATAAAGAAAATTAAAATAAGTATGTCCTATAAATTATCATGCAACTTTTCTGTTCCTGCTGGGAAGATTTTTTGACATGTATGTTAGTCAGACATTTAATCCCCTCTTGTAAATTGACTTAAAACATTCACTAAAGCTTCAACCGGTTGAAAATATTTTAGAAGAGTGTGTTTGATACTTTTTGGAATACTATCCTGTAATGAATAAATAATCATCTTTTATCAAGACATAGCTATTGATCCTACAAATTATTTAGAAAGTTAATACTCAAAATTGAAATAATACTTAGAATTTTCTTAATGTGATCCAGTAAACTTACTGTCTATCAAGCAAATCAAACAACAGACAAAACCCCCTCAACACTGTAATCCTTGCACTATTGATTATTACTGTGTCATGATTATACTAAAACTCTAATCCACAGAACAGACTTTACTATTTACTATTAGGATGTACTATGTATGAACTAAATATATATTATATATATATAAATATAATAAATATATATAACCCGTCAAATTAATTAATCTCTAGAACAAAACCAGGCTATAGTTAATTAGGGGATATTTTGTTGCAAAACTCTTTCACTCAGTTTGAGGACTCTGATTGGAAAAGACATTTAGGAATTTTAAATTAACTTCTTGGAATAATACCAGTTAAACTTCTCTGGCTTCGTATGTTTTCCCATTGATAAATATATTCTCTTTTAATCCTTGATAAGTCCAGATTTTTGCAGTACTTTAAATCTGGAAAATCAGAGTTTTAGCCTGCGTGAACTGATATTTTTTCTTTTTGCAGTTTCCTCCTTGACTCTATTTAAAGTAACAGTTGCTTAAAGCATCGAGAATGAGTGACCCTTTTCATCTTCCATCCATTTCTTCTTTCTAAATTCTCTTCCACGCTTTGCAATAGAATGTGATACATAGCTACCTTCAGAAGCATTGAATGAGAGCAGTGTGGATGCTGATAACAGTTTAGTCTGGTCTAATCAGCCACATTGAGAGACAGTGTTAAGAGAGTGACATGACTGGCATGGTGTTTGCTAGTCACATCCAGTCCACTGGACCTCTTTCTACAAACAAGATTTTATTATATATAAATATATATTCAGATCTGAAAAATACTATTTATATTGTCATGACTTTTAGGAATGAAAATTAAAATGAAGCACCTGAAGAAGAGGCAGGAGAAGCCAGGTATGTTCAGCCTCATTTAGAGAAAGCGTGCTGAGGAGCTAGATTTTCACTGTCTAACAAAAACTAGAGAGAAGACAGAGCCAGACATTTTCAGGAATGCACATCTAAAGAAAATGGAGCAATAATCACAAGTTGCAGCATAGGAAATTCTCACATGGGATAAATAAAACTATTCAAGATGGCAATTAAGCACTGGAACAGGTGCCCAGAGAGGTGTTGGGATTCCCATCCTTAGACTCAAAACTGAGATGACTATGGCCCTGTACAGCCTGATCTGAATATGAAGTTACCCTTGCTCAAAGGCTCTGGACCACACGACCTCCAGATGTACATTCCAACCTACCAAACTGCATTTCTCTATCATTTTAACATATTTGTAATGCTTCTGTATAAAAATCAGTGTGAAAATGGCCAACACAACATTGCAATTTCTCAACTTTTCATGCATAGATCTACTTACTTCCCTTTTAATCTTTTTATAAGGATTATGCAATTTTACAAAATGGAGTTGTCATAAACTTAAGTTTTGGTGAAGTTCTCCTATATAAATGGGGAAAAATTAGGGGCTACATACTTATGCAAGATACAGATCTGTCAACAACTAGGTTAAGAGGTGCCCAATATGAAACCATGTCTTCTATCTCCAACTTACAATCATATAAAGTCTTTTTATTTTAGATTATATCTTTTCTGTCACACATGTGTTTGCAAACACCTACATATATACTCACACACACAAAGGTAAGTTCATAAAAATTTAAAACTTATATACAGTACTGAAAAAAAATATTAGTATGAAAATTGTAACCAGTACTTCTGCTAGTGGCCATGAAAGGAGGGGAAAGGGTATGTGGATTTTCAGTAGAATCAGTATGTAACAATCTCTCTCATAGTAAATTTAATTAATTATGAGAAGCAGAAGTGACTCTTGAAAATACTTAAAATGGACATACCTTGGTTGCCATTTTTAACAATTCAATAAATATCTGCTCTTTCATTTGTTAAGGTCAAGAATACAAAAAACTTACAATGAACATCACAGTATATTACATGAGGCATCTAATATTGCTTTATTTTGAGGAATAGAGAAGCACAAAATTTTAAAATTTTATGTACTGTATTGCAAAGAAGAGGAGTGAGTATGACAGATGAAAACAATCTACAGGGCAACTAATTTAATTAAAATTGTTCAACTTTGGACATAGATTAATAAAAAGATTCATGGTAAAACTTATATTAGTCTATCAAACTTTGGTAAAGTGGCTTTCTATCTGAAAATCTTCTTATAATTACACATTTAAAACACTGTGCTTATTCCAGAAAAATATCAATTTCAAGAATACCAAGTGGCATTGTCCAAATTATAATGTAAATCATGTTTGGTCACAGGGAAAGAAAAATGTGCGAATCATTCATTGCCCTAGACATGGAATAAGATGTCTTACAATCTTAAGCAAAGCAAAACCTTTTCTTTCCATAACTCTACAGATTAACTGGAAAACTAGCATGTGTTAAATGAATAAATGTATCTGCTTATGATACTGTGTAGTATTTGGAAACCTTGGAAATACAACAGACCTGGAGTGAAAACCTGAGTTTACAGAAATTTCTTTCTAGTTGGAAATTAGAATCCAACCAGATTTCACCCTAAAATTTTCATTTTACTATCATATATTCACTTCTTTCCCCTTAAAAGACTATATTAAATGCATATTTTTGTTTCTCATTCTTTTTAACCTAAAACATTAATGATTAAAAAGTTTGCTCTGGAATATGTTTTAAAAACTCGTTAGATTAAGGTTCTTCAAAATCTTTTTGAATTCTTGAGTCTAACTACAGTCTAATCCCTTCAGAGTAAAGTTAGTCTATATCTTTAATGTCTAATCTGAAAGATTTAAAAATAGCAAATTGTATGGAACTCAATCTCTTTGTCTGAAAAGGACGAAAGGGTTTGTACTCCATCTAGATTTGAACTTCTGGTTCCACAGTGTCTAGGTATTTCAAATCAGAGGTTTATACCATGAGGTTTATAAGACACAACACTCATGATAACTCTATCTTTCCTATGTTAACATTCATGTTAGCAACATAAATGAAGGCCTTGATAAACTAGTCAAATATATTTTCAAATACTAAATGACAACTAATATGAAAACTAGCAAAGCTGCCATTTCAGTTGCAAGAAGTGATATGCTTCTTTTTTTTAACCATTCCTTACAAATCTCAGAAAAAAGGGAAGTTCCTAACAGAAACATTAGTTCATTCCCTAATGACACAATGAAAACCTCTCTTCCATTTATTACCTTTGTCTCCTCCCACTTCCAAGGTAATCTGCCCGAGACTACCTTAGCCAACAAACTGTGAAACAAATCCAATGTACCCTATAACGCAGGCAGCCTCAGTTAATATTGTTCAAATTATTTACATCTGAAGGGCCGTGCCTGTCTGGATAGCTGGGCCCGACGCTTCTCTGGACTTGGTTTCTGCTACTCACATCTGTTTCAGCTTTAGACTTTCACTAGTATTCTGCCAGCAGCCACAACTTTTTAATGGCTACAATAAACTACAGAGACTCATCAAATCTTTGTTGTACGTGTTAAAATTATAACCTCTTCAATTAAAATTCTGATTTGAAAATTAACTAGAGCATTCACCAAAGGAAAAAATTTGAAAGGGAATCTTTGAAAAAAGATAAGTTCTTATGTGATTGTTTCTTTGTTTAAATGTAAGAGAAATAATCACAGGAATACTTGTTAGAATCTGTTGCATATTTTTAAGTGATAAAATACCAACATCTGAAAACATTCCCACACCCTTTTTGTTTTCACATCTTTTCTGTCATTAACTTTGTATGTTAATTGCTTTGGCTGGCTTTAACATACACCTTTACAAAGAATTATGGAAACAACCTCAAGATGACAGTTTTTCTAGATTTGCTATAAATACCTACAAAAATTTGGTTTAGAAAACAGAAATCGGTGATTATAAGAAAGCTAAAGTTTTTATTTTAAAAGACTTTAGCTTTTCCTACTCGCTGTTTGTGCCTTTGCAATGTAGAGCAAACATGATGTGAATGTCCCAGCCTCAATGCTGCACGACTAAGATGTATGACAGCAGGACTACATGCTGAAAAAGTACAAGATCAAACACAGATCATGTTTCTGCAAAAACTAGCCCAAAAGAGGGCAGGCCAAGGGGCTTACAGGGCCAAGCGATGAGAGGAGATAGAGCACTCACTTATGCCCGGGTCGAACAAACAACAACTGATACTTTCCTACCACTATTAACCTTTGAAATTATCCTAAGGATGGCAGTGACCTAATCCAGCAATTCCTAGCTGTAAGGATAAACTATTTTGTAACGGTTTTCAGCGCCTTACATTGAAAAAATTTGAAAACAATTATCTTCAGCTCTGATTATAACAGGACTCTTCCATTCTGGTACAAACATATAAATCTAAATACAAAAGTTTTTACTTGTAATGTTTTTTATGCAGATTCTCTTTCTAAACTCCATCTTCTACACAGAATCTCCTAGTAAAGTACAAACTTTTCTATAACAAGAAAAAGGCTTAAAATATTCAGTAAATTTATTTTAGAAAATTGAATGTAGCACAAAATAAAAAAGAAACTGCTTGGAATACTTAAGAGAACAACCCTTCCTACTTTATTTCACTCAGTATTGATTGATAAATGAGTTGGGTTTCTGAGCCCCTCTTTATAATAAACATTTTTAAATGTTTATTTTATGTCCCAGGGTGAAAATATTTTGAACTGGAGCTTTTCATTTCCCTTTGCTCTGCCTTGGCAAGCTGTGTTTTATTTCTACATTAATAGTATTCAAGTCTTTCTTGTAGCTTTTAAATTGTTGTTATACAACTACTGAAGAAAGTATTTATGTTATGGAGCTAACAGATATCTACAGTTAAACACATAGTTCTGGAGAAGCCAGAGAAAAATTCACACATAACCAAAGAAATATTCAGAAAGATTTCTTCAGGGGCCTTTCGATTGTAAAAGGGAAAATTACTTTTCAGGATCTCTACTTTCATTTTTATTAAGTCATGAGTTAAATTTTCTTTCTTTCTAATTTATGTGAGTAATTTGTGCCACAGTGTAAAAACTCTAAATGAATCAACACTATAAACCTAATTAGCAATAAGAAAACCTCATAAAGATCACATTTTAAATGGCACTTTGTTGTTAGCAGAACAAATGTGAAAGTTCCCAGTTACCTTCTAGATCTCTCTTCAGTTTCCTTAAGTCTTTTATTAGGTCTTCAAATTTAACTTGGGAGGCCTGGAAAAAATCCTGTGGTTCTGGTAAAGGAAAAATACTCTTGTCTGTTCCTGCTTCCTAAACAAACAAACAAACAAACAAATAGACCACTATGAAAATTGAATGCATTTCCAGTGAAATAAATAGCTTTTTAAAAAAATTCTCGTCTATGCAACAGTGTTATAAAATTACAAAACTAACATATTTTAAATCATTCTTGCTAAAACGACATCTCATTCAAGTTTAAATACTGACCATTCTGAGTTATTGAAACTTCCTTTTAGATGTTGTAAAGCAAACTGTGCTCAATTTAAACTTCGAAACAACATTAAATGCACATTTCAGTTAATTTTATGTCAATAAAGGTTTAGATATGGGATTAGAAGTTTCTTAAAAAAAGATAACAGAAATGCCCATTTTAAAGCAAGAAGTGATCTTATGCCAAAAGTTGGTGGTTTCACTCTCTCACAATTCATTAAAAACACACACACTTTATAAGCATAAATTGAAAACCCTATTCATATTTCCCGAAGTAGTTTACACAGATAAAAATACACATTTGAATGCTTACGTGGCTAAATAAATAACAGGGGTTAAAGTCTGTATGAAATCCCTAAGTACATACCTTATTTTTAGCACAGTAAGAAAAAGAATCAGAAGTAAAACAAATAAACAAAATCAACAGAAACCTCCCACAAACAAAATGAAACAAAACAAAAAAACCCTAACAACCAACTAACAAAAAACTTTTCCAAGGTTCAAAGCAATATCTCCAATGGAATTTTAAGAAGTATGTATAAACGGTATTAATATGACATTGTTGTGTATAAGCACATATTACTGAGTTTGAAACATGCATATACCTGCATGGATTTCAGTCTGTAATAAAGCAAAACTCATAGGTTGGAGAACTAATTGTTTTGGGAATAGGGAAAGAATAATTTTTTTATTATAAAGACATGAACCTTTTGGTGGAGAAAGTGCACTGGATGATAATTGCATTGTGTTTATTTCCTCCCAAGGAAAATATACTGTTTTGTTTCACAAAATTTCCTGAATTAAAATTACAGTATAGTAGGAAGTTTGCAGAAATATTTAAATAAATTAATTAAATATTTTAATAAGTTAATTAGAAAGCATAAAAAATCTCAATCACCCCAAAAACCCCAAACCAACAAAACCATCAACAACAGAAAACACAAGAAAAAAGAACAAGAAACAAACAAACCCAAAAACTTTAAAGCAAGAATACTGATACAGATCTACATATGTCAGGACTACTAATTAATCAATTCAACTGCTTTATGCAAGAATTAAAAAGAAGAAGAAAAAATAAATTAAAATTGAAAATCATTGCTAAAATCAATTAACAGCAACATTTTCATTTAAAATACAATAGTTCAAACTCTCCACTCAATAAGTTTGGCTATTGTCAATACCAAATATATATATATTTAATATATGAATGTATATAGTATTTATAAATGCATATACAGAGGAGTATCACATACAATAAAATGTAACTCACAGCAGCATTTCAACTCCTAACTTCACCCCCATCAGCTGACTCATCTATCTTAAAATACCAACATGTCCTTGCATTTTTTGTCCTAAGAGAGAAATCATATTTCTGCCTTCCTATATCATGACATCAGAAGAAATTTTAAAATGTTACTGCCACCCAGATGTAATAAGGCAGGAGTTGAGTGACCACCTGCCCAGTGTGCAACAGTCACAGCTAACTGCCTACAGTGGCTCTCTCAACAACCAATGTAAAATATTCCAAAATCTTATCTTGAAGCTTATAGGAAATTTCACGCCTATTGAGGTACACAACTATTGTAAGAAAGCCAAAGGAATGGATTTTATTTTCCCATCAGAGGTACTATGTTTAGGTTTCTATAAAGCTGTTACAAACCCTTTGACCATCTCTTAAAGAAACCCAGTTTTGGAAAGGCTGATGGAGCAAATCCTTTACCTTATCACAATGGCGTAGGTAATATATGACGACATAATCCACAAGATTAATGCCATTATCCTAGGAAAAATTAAAGACGTGTTAGTAACACAGATTCAATGTGTGAAAATGTACTCAATTTAAAATTAAATTAATTATTATTTTATATTGCTGTGAAAAATGGGATTCACAATATTTTTTGGCCTTTAGCATTACTGGCCAAAAAAATTTGATCATTTTCAGCATTGACTTCATTTTAGCACTACTAGATCCAGAGTTTATTTTGGTTTTAAATACCAGGCAAAAATACAGGCAGAGAAGAATATATGGGAGAAGCTGTCCCCACATTTTATGCAATAATAGAAGGCATTACAAAATAATATTAACCCAAATAAATAATATTATTCAATAATATTACTCTTGAACATAATATCAACTAAATATTACAGTCACCTCAGACACATTAATGTGAACAGAATTTCTTGATTTCTGTAGTCATCTATAAGGAAGATCCGAAAAAGGAATAAATGCTTTACATATTTTATTCTAAATATTAAATCAGATAGCATTCAACTAAGAAGTATATTTCATGCCCTGTTAACATATAAATATGAATTTTAATTCTCATTTTATGGAACCATTATTTCCATGTTCCTGCACACAACTGTAAACAGTATTTTATTTTGCTACATGTCATTGGGTCAGCATGAAACAGATGAACTAAAGAAAAGTTATACATTACATTCAGCAATATAAAAGAACCATGATATAGGGAATTATATCTGGAATGCCTTTGAAGTTTTTTTGATGTGTTTTCATATTTTATATTGACAGGTATCAGAACAAACATTTGTATGTGAACAATGTCTGACTTCCTGTACAGAGCTGCCTTGTCTATATGAGAGTCTGCAGCACATTATATTTTATTAGTATCATACACCAGCAAAATTCTTAACTAAGTAAGTCACTGCTGTCATGCAGAAAACGCCACCCTGCATGTTTAAGAGTTTAAGAAGCCATTACTGGCAGGTCAAAAAATCTCTATAAAAATTAACTTTCTAAGCTCATATGACAATAAATTACTTCTATGTGAAATAAGAGGTATTTAGCATTGGCTCTTTACCTTAGCTCATGGAATTCAGCTCAGTTAAGATGTATTTGCTGGCAATTCATGAGAAGGAAGTAATGGGACAAAGGAAGAATATCTTAATGTTCAAATATACAAGACTCTGCATTCTTCTCCTTTGCAAATACAGACTACCAATTATCTCTGAGGTTTCATGTCTGCCTCTAGCAACTGGACTCTGAGTTTTTATGCATTTTGAAGATTAATTTAAACTAATAACATATTTATTCTGGCTACCAGGAAACTGTAAATAATGTAATTTTTTAACTTGTTTCGATAAGGAACAAGACTTACACAATTATGTTTTATATCAGTTACTCCTTTTCATAATGCATAATTTTGGAACATGCTTGCTAAATTCAGCCACATTGGAAAATCCCAGAGATTTTTAAATTCTATGAAGTTTGTGGGTAGATAAATAGTGACACTAAACCTAGCAGTTCTACTGAGAGAAGTCAGGCAAAGCTGAGTTTGACATTTTTCTTCAAGGCGGCTAGCCAGCCAACAAACGCCTGAGTAATGGGAAACTTGGCCTGGTTCTAGTTAAGCTGCTGTTTGTACTGTGCCTTGCCCATGCAGTAGGACTGGGGAAAAAAGTGGTTATATAGAACAGCTGAACCATCACAGTGAAGACAAAAGTAACAATTAGAATCAAAGAATCATTTTGACCTTTAAGATCATTGAGTCCAACTGAAAATCCAGCACTGCCAAGTCCATCACTAAACTGTATTCCTAAGTGCCACCTCCAGGGTCATTGACTCCACCACTTCTCTGGGCAGCCTTTTCCAATGCCTGATAATCCCTTCAGGAAGAAATTTTTCCTAATATTCAAGCTAAACATCCTTTGAAAGAACTTGAGGCTGTTTCCTCTCGTCCTAATATTTGTTACTTGGGAGAAGACACTAACCCTCTCTTGGTTACAGCCTCCTTTCAGGGAGCTGTAGAGAGTGATAAGGTTTCACCTGAGCCTCCTTTCCTCTGTGCTAAACTATCCCAGCTTCCTCAGCTGCTCCTTGTAAGAATTGTACTCCAGACTCTTTACCAGTTTTGTTGATCTTTGGACATGCTCCAGCACCTCAATATCTTTAGGAAACAAAGGACTCAAAACCTTTGGAAAAAGCTTTCATCAAAACAGTTGCTCACTGAAGAATTCATTAAATGTGTTTCTACACTTTGTTAATGATGATATACACAAGTAAAACAAAATGCTCCATAGATATACTGTTTTCTGACATTTCCTGTCTCACAAATGCATTCCTGTGTACATGAAGCATAATGGAGAACAAAAGCTTAAAATCTACATTTCTTGTAGTCAAGAAAGCACTTCACATAAGAAAAGTAGAAGAGCATGCAAGATTTTTTTTCCTCACACTCCAAGTCTATACCAACATCAGCAGAAAATTATCTCCTATTCTTTGCTGCTTCCTACAACCATGTGGTGTCTAGGTATATCTTGGCAAAGAGTAACTTTGAGCAATGTTTCTATTGACTACATTACCTAACACCTCCTCCTCTGCCCTACTGAAATAAGAAACAAAGTAATCTCATCTCAGAAGGTGTCTAGCCTTTGAGCCTGACTTTGATCCTAGCATGACTAATCAAAAACCATCTAGTGCTTCTCAATTTTTGACAAAATAATTTACTGCCAGCTATGAGCATTTTCTCGTGCATGCCACTCAAACTTCATGTCCTACATCCATTTAACTGACAATTTAAAAAAAAGATTCAAAGTATCTTGTTGGGTGTGACATCTCTTTGATCCCTTATCCATAATTTGTTAAGTGTATACACTACAATGAACAATTCCTGATATTTTGGTTTTAAAATTGATTTTTAAAGAGTTGTATTCAGACAGAGTGACGTTCATTTAAGAGCATGAAAAAAGAATGAGGACATTTATTGGAGAAGAGTTGAACAGTCTATGCTCTCTCACTTCTCTCTACCCTACTGTTACTAAGTCCTGCTAATAAAAGAGACACACAGAAGTTCTCACATAAGGCAATTATCTGAGTAGTACTGAACAGGAGAAATAAGTTATTAAGGAAATATACACATATGCAGGAGAAGGAGGTGAAAAGCTAGGAGAAAAAAAGAATGAAATCTGTATAAAGCACCTTGCTTTTCAAGCAATAATAGTAGGAAATAAAAGATTAACTTCTGACAGATGAAGGAACAATAAAAAAAAAAACAAACACTTCAGAAAAATTATCTTTAACCAAACATTAGTACTTACTCTGCTTTTGACATCCTTTAGTTTGGGGAGTATTTCCAAACCAAACCCATCAGCTTGACCTCGGGTCCTATTCCCTCCGTTCATATAATTTCCAAAAGCCAGAATCAAACCCAGAATTTCCTTTACACTTTTCATGCTCAGCAAAGCCTGGAAAATGGATACTGGTCTGTAAATTCGGTTGGCACAAAATTTCTCATTGCTAATATAAAGTATTTTTTAAATTTTATTTTTGCTAAGGTTTTTTTCCTGTCTTTTTCCTGTTGTTACCTTGGTAGGTAAGGGAAGCTGAAGCTGGTATAATAATCAAAACTTTAAGAGAAACTTTTTTTAGACTGTATCTCCCTAAGATAATATGTTTAATGTAATCCATACAATGCAAATTATATGGCATCAAATGCGACGTCAAAGACAAAAAGATTAATGGAATATTTGTAACCATTCTCAGAAGACTCCAAAAATCTTACAGACAAGGAGGTAGTTTTTATCATGAGTTTGCATAATGCACAGTCAAATGGAGATGTGCTATTTTTGCTGCCACCAGGTTAGACTCAGCCTGTCACTTAGTCTGCTTCTCATGGGTCTCAAAATTCACATTCCTGAGTCCATACTTAATCCAGATATAGGAGGGCTCATTACATGCCTCACAACAGAAAACAGCGTAGAAGTAGTAAATTATTTTCAGTTACATACAAAGATATCTGTCAGTTGACAATCAGGGGCCACAGGCATAATTCTTAACTATGTAGCCTTATACACTGGATTAATTACTTTCAGTGTGAACTCCTCATATGTGAACTGAAGGCAATATGGCTTTCTCCATCTCATACAACACTAATTCTTTATTTATGCCTCCTTTGGAAAGGAAGAAAACAAGTAACAATTTGTATTGCAAAGAAATCCAAAGGGGTCGTGCATGGGTACTCTGTCAAAGCAAAGCTAATCAAAAACTAACCTTCAAATTAGAAAAAAAATAGAATTAACTACTTTTCTAGTTAGGATGTTAGACCTTTAAGCCACTATTTAATTTGTCTCCTAATTTTCACCTTGTTCTATTTTTCATAATTTATTTGTTAAAATTTAAAAATCTTGTCCTTAGTCATTCATAGTGTGGAAATATTAAGTAGAGCTTTGTCCCATACTAAAAATTCTGCTATATCAGAGTTACCACAAATTAACTGATGCCAAGGGAAAGTAATAAGCTAATGAACATGACAAGCATCTATGGGCATCAAAAAGAAGTTTGCAAGGCCCTGTACTAAGCTTGTCTTGTATTTAATTCCTAGTTCACAGAGATTATCTATTACACTAATTAATATGAAAATTAATAAAAATATATCATTTAAATAAAAATAAATTTCCGCATACTCTATGGGGCATCACACGCAATTCACTTTCCTGCTTCCCTCTTCCTTTTGTTCTTTTAAGCAGCTAAAAATTTACTACAGTTTTATTTCCTAAAAAGCCAGTAAGCAGGATTAAGATTCCCCACTTACGTTAAAAAAGAAGCACAAATACTCTAAAACAGATTTAATTTAGCTTTCATTAGGACTTACCTTGGAAACACGGGTCACGATGTCTACTTTCCGGTGCACTGATGTTATCCCTTCAGAGAAAACTGACTGGAAGATAATACACTGAGCTCGTTCTGCAAAGTTGGGGATTTGAGACAACTCATAGAGAAATCTGTGGGGAAAAAAGTACTATTAACAAATCTTTATAATTCTTCTCAGTGGGGTACATAATGGATCAAAGCCTGCAGTATCATGAAATATACATGCATTCTTTCCTATTTGAATCAAATCTGACAGAATTTAAAATTGTTATATCCTTATGCTAAGAATGCATTAAAAATCCTATTAATGTCAAGAAAAAGGCAAGACATTAATCATTATCATATCAGTGCATTAACTATTATAGCTGCAGAGTAACAAACAGAAGAATCTCAAACCTAAATCATTCACTAAAAAAAAAAAAAGGAAAATCTGCACAGCGCTACCTACATACTAATTTATGCTGTTTTGTTTCCCTTAAAAATGTTCTCAGAAATACACAACTCAATATATTCCTACAAATTTATTTTGCAATATAAAGTATCTGCCAACAGCTTTCTTCTGATTCTCAAGATCAAATTTCTTTTTTCATTTGCACCACACTTTCTACAATATAGCATCAAGCTTTATGGGAATACACCTAGATGTGCATTTAGCTCTACAATACTTTCAGAGTGTATCTGCCTTCAGTCACTGTTCAACAGTTATTAAGTCCTCATCTGCTCTACATCTGTCCTCACAGGTACATATTCCTCACGACTCTATTGTAGCTTTTTGTCTTTTAACGCTCTGGTAAATATAAATAGAGGCATATTCAACAACTGTAGTTCAGACCTAACAAAATGAAAGCATCCCAAAGACATGAGTAATTCCTCCCTTTTCATCAATTTAAAATATAAGAGCTTGGCTAATAATACAAGAAGCTTAAGCATTTCTCATCATTACAATATATAATAACAATAATTTGCTCTTGGCTTTTGAATTCAAGATTTCAGATATACACAAGCTTTCTTGAAATCCAGAAGCAAGCTTGTCTTTTGATCCAAGATCACATTAGCATCATTCTTCTAATCTCCTGTTAACAGATATCCTTGTATTCTTCTTAATGCAATGCCTTAAATATTTTTTCTACCTCACCGAATGATGAGAAATTCAGTATTCAATTTGTCAGTTTGAATTCTTCTTAACTTTATTTTAATTATTTAAGCCAATACGCTCAATTTTTAAAAATAATTTCTTTTTCACAATAAATAATATCAGTATGTTTAAATTTGTTTTATACATTTCTCATGCATGCTAGGCTTTGCTGAGTACATAGTGACTGTTTAAAAAAATCAGCAGAATTCACCTGTGGCTGGTGTGAAATACTATGTTTTAATTGGAATACCATTTTTTTGTTTCTTTTTCTTTCTTTTTCTTTTTCGTCTGATGAAAAAACCTATTGTGAGAGAAGGATCAGGGAGGCCCAGCTTGGCTCTTAGACTTAAGAAGTGGGAAAAAAGAAATGCCAAGCTGGTATTAATAAAAATGCTTCCTATTGGGAATGAATGGTATTGCCAGGAAAAAAAAACCCAGGGTATTTTGTACTTTGTGTGAGAGAAACAAAGGAAAGAAAAACCAAACTGCTTCATTAAAGCTCTAACATACATACAATTAAAAAGTTTAAATTTAAGAAGTCAAATGACACATATTCCTGCCCTCCTGTGAAAAGACAACTATTTCCCACACGGCTGACTATCAAATACAATGTCATTGTGCTGAGAGTTAAAAGAGAATCAGCATAAAAAGAGGATTCTGGAATTCAGAGTATCCAAAGTAAATATCCAGACAGAAGCCTTACAACTGAAATCTGTCACAAAAAGGAATCTTAGAGTCTACGAATGTAACTACTAAACAAAAACTCCTAGCATGAAACTATGGCTGTCACAGATAAACCAGCAATTCAGATGGACAAAACTTTAGAAGAGAAAGAAACATTATTATTTCAGTTTTACTCTGAGAAAAGTATAATTTCGACTTAATGATGATGTGGCTGTGACATAGCTTTTGGATGGGTTTCTCATTACTACAATTCTGATGGCCTAAAATAAACATAGAAAATATGCTGTTCATCTTCATGAGGTACATCATACTCTTCTCCTTCAGAAACCGTAAATAAAAAATGCATTTACTTGAAAACTCCTTTAGCCTACCAGAATCTAGTAGTTAAGGACTCGAGAGAACTTTCAAGCCACGCATGTTGTTATGGTGCTAGTGTAAGAGAGCATTCTAGCAGAAGATGGACAAGAAAGGCTACTTCTACGGAGTTAAACTAATTTTCAGATCACATTTATCTGCATTTGAAGAATACAAGATTTAGAAACAATTTTTTGGGAAAAAGATGTATCTAATCCCGCAGCTTCTAAGTATGACAGCAGGATTTAAACTGAAGTCCAAGCAGAGCTGTCTTCAAAGAGAAGCAGGTGGCATTATTGGGACTATAATATAGTATAGTATAATATATATATATATAGTGATTATAAATCGGTCCCTATTTCCTGAAACAAACCACATTCAAACCAGTACCATATTTTGTTACTATCTCCTTTATTAGTACTTATTTCAGATTGGAGAGGCCTACACAGACAATATACTACAACTAAACGTGCTCTCTTGGAAACTAGCTACAGCATCTGTATCCTGCTAGCACAGCTCCAAACTGTTGCCAATTTTGCATATAAATCTTTATCATGGCAATTAATATTAGCATTTTAACAGCTATTATCATGAAGCATTATTTAGGGGGCTATTGTTACGTAGCTGTCAGTTTGTGCCAAATTTAACAGACAAGCAAGACAAATAAAAATCATGTGTGTGAAGAACATCAGTGATACCACTAAAGCCTTTTATTTGTCTGGTAATCCAAGCACATAAGGGTTTCCTTTAGACTTTCGTGAACTCAAATCAAAGGTTTCACTGTATGAATGACCATTGATAGTATGTGCAACCATTTGATAAATTATTTCATTTACACTTTTGTTCTGATCTCGTTAAAGACAATACATGAGGCTTACGCCTCACAGCAAATATTTTTAATCACATATACAAATTTAGCACTTTTCTGTCTTTAACCTTTTATGGAGCTAATAAATAAAGCACTGCTCCAACAAATCTCCAGTTTTGCAGTTAGGTTGACTTAGAGGCTGACTGAGACAGCAAAGCCAGGAGCACATGATCTACATGATCTGAATTTTCAGAAAGCATATTATTTTGAAGGTCCAACAAAATTTACAGAAGTGCATAAAGCAAATTTTTCCCCTTAAACTACCTTTTAAAAAGCTACTTTTCTTAATCTATACAGTTTAATTATAGGGTAAAAATGGGATACTGAAGACTTGCAGAAAGAGTACCGAGTAATAATTGATAAAAAAAATAGCTTTTGTCTTTGGTACCACTATTTCACTCTGAACCACCAGGCATAACTGCTTTATTTACAGTTCTTAATTATGGAACAATGATAGTATAAATTCAACTTTGTATTTAATTAAGATTAACCTCTCTCCACTATAAGTTACAAAAAAGACAACCTCCTATAACCCTAGAGCTCTACAAGACTCGTATTCTCCAGAAGACAAAATGCATGCATATTTATTTAACTTGGACATACAGCAAACAGACTGCCAAAAATTCAAGCTCTGGAAAACATCAGCTAGTCACACAATGTATCCTTATGCCCCAAGCCAAGGCAATGAAAGCCATGGATACGGGATGCAAAGTAAGCTAATATATAAACTTTACAGTATACAAACTTTACAGTCTTAAGACTTACTAAAAAACAACAACCTCTCTTCATCAAGAGTAAGATAATAGCCTTATCTCCTATATTAGCCTATATCTAGCATGCAGTCACAAATCAGTATTTAGCTGCCCCATGTAAAGAGAAAAAAAAAAATCTGTTCTTCAGCACTAACATTTCAATGGGAAAAAAAAGGTACGAAAATACAGTCATTCTGACATTAACCAATCATATACTATCTCTACTTCAGTTCTTTCTCTCCCTACCCTTTCTTACACCAGAAACAGCAGAAAAGACATGAACAGACAAGATGGTAAAGGAAACAAGATGACAGAGAGTCCTCTGGGAAGGAAGAATTGAAGAGGGTAGAAAGAAAAATGGAGTGAAGTAGCAGGAGACAAAAAACACTTGTAGGCCAACATCTGAAATCAAATGTATACAAAAAAATAAAATTCAGGATTACCATTCTGTTCATAAATTCTTGAGGATTCTTTCACATTGCTCTGAGGTATATTACAATACAAAGAGCAACATTTAAGTTTTTCAGCCTAACAGTTGTCACTGGTCACAACTGTTGCAGGAGAGGAACTGTGGCATCATAGGTCCTCAGTGAACTTGACCACAGCGTATACAAGGTGTTTGGCCAAAAGATCAACCCAAACCCTCTGTTATGCAGCTCTTTCAAATAATTAATAACCAAAATCAATCTAGCCCTGCCTTATGTAATGTTAATTTAGCCACAAATGCTCTAAGGGAAGAATAAACCTTTTACAAATGTGAGAATGGGAACAAAAATTCTTATTGATTCAAGGCTACGTATTTTTTCAATTCTGGTGGTCAAGTCTGAAGAAAAGTTTTGTGATAAGGGAAAACTTTTCATCATGCCTTGAAATACACAAACTTTATAATTTTAGAAAAGCTCATAATTACCAAAATTATGTACCAAAACTGCTTTCAACATATAATCAAAGGACTACATTCTACAATGACAAACTATTAAAAAAATAATCTTACTGTTCTGGTTTATCCAGAAGCTTCAGTTCCTCCTCTTTTGAAGTCTGATAATATTGCTTGATTTTCTCCAGTTCATCCTTTTGTGCTCTCTGAGTGAATCAATATAAACTAATTAGTTAGTAATTAATAATAAATTAATAAATTACTACTTTACCTGTTTGCCTGCAAGCAGCAATTATGTTTTTTTTCACTGAGCAACATTCAGAGTATGCAAAAGAGTGATGCTTAAAGATCTGTGACAAATTCCTTCAGTGCCTTATATGCCATTTACTACACAGGACCATCCCCAAGAGTCACATCATGTACCCAAGAGTATTGCCCAAATACTTCTTGAACTCTGTCAGGCTGATTCTGTGACCATTTCTCTGGGGAGCCTGTTCCAGTGCCCAAAACACCCTCTGGGTGAAGAACCTTTCCCTAATACCTAACCTAAATGTCCCCTGACACAACTTCAAGCCATTCCCTCAGGCCCTATCCCCATCATCACAAAGAGAAGATCTTCCCCTCATGCAGAAGCTGCAGGCAGCTATGAGGTCTTCCCTCAGTCTCCTCCAGGTTGACAGCCTCAGCTTCTCCTTGCAATCTTCCCCACCAGACCTTTCACCATCTTTGTAACCCTCCTCTGGATGCTCTCTAGCACTTTATATCTTTGTTGTACTGTGGCTCTCAGAAGTGCCTCCAGCACTGGAGGTGAGGCTGCCCCAGCTCAGAGCAGAGCAGGACAATCCCCTCCCTTGCCCAGCTGGCCATTCTGTGCCTGATGAACCCCAGGACACACTTGGCCCTCCTGGCTGCCAGGGCACTGCTGAATCATGTTCAGCTTGCCATGGACCAGAACCACCAGGTCCCTTTCCACAGAACTTATCTCATATGTTTCATTCCCCAGAGCTGCCACATCCCAGGTGCAGAATCCGTCACTTCTACTTAAACTTCATGTGGTTAGTGATTGCACAACCCTCTGATTTTTCAAGGCCTCTCTGCCTTCAAGGGAGTCAATGGCTCCTCCCAATTTAGGATCATCATCAAACTTACCTAATACACTGTCCAGTCCTGTGTCCAAGTTGTTAATGAAGATGTTGAAGAGCACAGGGCTTAGGATAGAGCCCTGCAGAACCCCACTAGTGACAGGTCACCAGTCTGATGCCCACCACCTTCACTGTCACCCTTTGCACCTGAGCCATGAACCAGTCGCTCACCCATCACAGGATGTGTTTATCCAGCTCTGTGCTGGACATTTTATCTAATAGGATACTGAGAGAGACAGCATCAACATCTTTACCGAAATCCAAAAAGATTACATCAACTGGCTTCCTATGGTCACAGAATCACCAAATATGCTGAGTTGAAAAGGACCCATCAGGATCACTGAGTACAACTCCTACCCCTGCACAGGACACCCCAAGAATCACACCATGTGCCTGAGAGCATTGCCCAAACAATTCCAGTTGACTGGGACCTGTCCAGATACACAAGAGCATTCAAAAATCATCAGGAAAGGCCTCGTAATGACATCACCTAGCTCTTTGAATATTCTTGGATGAATTCCATCAGGCCCCATCGACATACAGGGATCCAGCTGGACCAGCACATCCACAGAGTTGACTGGGAGTTGATCAATCTCACAGTCATGGTCATCTAGCTCAGGCTACTGGGAGCCCTTCAGCCCATCATCAGTGTTGAACACAGAGGCAAAGAAAGCATTAGACATCTCTTTGTCTATGTCCCCGTTTGTGAAATGGCCATCTCCATCTTGTAACCAGCTGATGTTATTTTTATACTGCCTTTTGCCATTAACATATTCTTTTAAAAACTTTTTATTGTCCCCCACAGTTCTGTCCAGCTTCAACTCCAACTGAGTTCTGGCTGCACAAATTTTCTCCCTAGAGTGGCAAGCAGCATCTCTGTATTCCTCCCACATCAGCTGACTTTGCTTCCACTGGGCATATACCTTCTTTTTTTGCCTTGGCTCCAAAAGAAGATCTCAGCTCAGCCAAGACAACGTTCTGCTTCATCTGCTTGAATTCTTACATTTAGGAATTGCCTGCTCCTGTGCCCTTCATGAGGTGGTGTTTGAAAAATAATCTGCACTGATGGACCCCAGAACCTTCATAAGCATTTTCTCAGGGGATGTTATTCACTAGTTCCCTGAGCAGCCGAAAGTCTGCATCACCAAATACTTTGGTGATTAACTACATTTTTATCCCAACTTTACTTACATTTTCATATAGGGCTTCCAGTGTCTCCAGATCTACAACGGAGTCATCAACACACAATATAGCTGTATAGAATACAAACACAAATAAGACACTGGAAAACATAAATTAATATTTCAATTCTTTTTCCTGCAAAATGTACCAAAGGGTTCTAGCCTAGTATAGGACATATATATCCAGTTAATATATTTTAGTTTTCAGCATTTAATTTTTTTCTGATGTCAAATCACAGCATTCCTGCAAGAATGTTCTATAAAGTCTGTCTCAAGAGAACAGAGTTCTATTTTTTCTCTCCAGTATAATCAGCAGTCAAAGATGTGACCAGTCAAGTAGCCAGTTATTGAGTAGCTGGCCAGGCAGGAGAATATGAGAACAACTGATATCAGACAATGAACAGCACAGATTTCATGTTAGCTTAGAAGGCTGGAGAAGAAGGAATTTAGAGTGAGGGTATTTAAGACTCCTTGTGTGCATGGGAAATCAACGAGATATGCTTGTCTAGGAGCTAAGCATTCTTGGTAAGTAGACAAGCTTTCAAAGTTTGCAAGTTATAAATTTGCAAGCACAAAAGATTTGCTACAGTTTTTAAGTTATCTTCAGCAAGTTCACATTTAAGTTAGCTTTATCCAACAGAAAACTATCCACATGACAATTTACAGATAAATACTTTTCAACACCACACAGACACACATGAAGCATACTCTTCAGTGATTAATTATCCTTCATTACTTAAAATGAGAAGTCTCAAAATGTTTCCTATCTTAGCTCCAAATATTACTATGTCTGGAATATACAACATAGGTGCTTCCAATATTTGTAAATCCCATTACAATTTAAGCAATGTATTGGAACTCTTCTGAAAACTGAATGGGATTGCTTCATGATCCTTTCTAACACACTCTAATGTTAAATTCCAGTAAGCTGAGGGATGCACAATGCAATGGAAGTAATGCTGGATGTTTAAAATTTCTGAAACCAGTTCTTCCTCAAGATTCATAAGGGGAATAGGCACAATTTTTGAACTCATGACTTATGCTTATACATTACTGAGAACATGAATCCCAAAAGAATCAAGCACATAACCACTGAAATATCATTAGCTACTATCTGATGACTTTTAATTCAACTGCATTATATTTCCTCAAATTATCCTTGACTGCTTATGAATTTAGAGGATTTTAAAAGCTCTTGCTGCATTTGCAATCCATGGTTGAAAGGGGCACGGCACACATCTTTAAATAATTATTTAAAAGTAATAAGCTTTCGCCTGCTCTACCACCTACCCCATGATTTTACATTGTGAAATTAACCAGCAGGCTAGTAAATTTTCTCTGTGGCAGGCTAATTAATTTTATTAAAAGGTCCAGTGACATTTAGAATGCTTTAAAATTCTGCCTGTCAATTATGATTTCATCTGTTGACATCACACCTAAGTTAGAAGTAAAGAATTACACAGAAGACAGTATCAATGGAAAAAGCAGTATTGCCAACCATTTTTGTCTTACTGGAAAGATTCAAAACCCTCAAGACTGTAACCAGATGTAAATCCTGAACCACTGAGATTGACAAAAATCTTTGTTTAAAGAAAAATCCATAGGCTTTGAATTTATGAGATTATCTCTTATCTCCTGCAAGACAGTTCCAAGAGTTGCACTACCTTCTGTATCATCCAAGAGAATTTCGGAAGAACCTAAGAGATGGAAAATGTCTTGGAAAATTGGTTTCACAGTCCAATATATTTAATTGTTAAGATTAACAATATGCATATTGAGTTCAGAAACGTCTCCTTGTGGTTTAACTTTTATCCTATTATAGCATTTTCTGAAATCTGCTTACAGGGAGACATTTACTTGTCCAGATCAATCAACCAAGCAACTTATTGGAGGAAATTTAAACTTGTGCTAGAAATGCAAAGCATGTAATTGACAGTCAAAGTTTTATGTACACATCTATTATGATGACAGGAAGCAGTCTGATAAAAACCCACTTCAATAAGAATACTGAGAGTTACACACCTAGCTGAATATTTTAGCCAGATATTTGTCACCAAAATGGCTCCATAATCACAAAGTGATTTTTATGCTCTATTATGTTATCTGTGTTTCTGTACTCAACATCAGATCTAACAAATCATCATTGTTTTGAAGTGACATGATAAAACAAAAAGTGTTTGTGATAAAACTAATGAAATACAATCTGCTAAACCACATTTTTAATAGAATTAATAATAATCAATTTAAGATATATTGACATGAGTTATTTTCTCTCTTGGAGAGAGCATGTGATTGTATAAAAGTACTCAGAAATTATTTTCGGATTCACTTTCTATACAATCTGCACTGCTATTATTGGCAATGCATAAACAGACAATTGCAGTCAAAAACCAAGCCATACAGCTGGACAACTTAGGATATGTATGTAGAGACGCATTCCCAGTAATTCAGAAGTACTGCCAAAATCCACATAACCTCTTTTATTTCATCTTATACATTTTAATGTCTTAGCCGTTCTTTCTTTCATTCAAACTGATTAAAATGAATGCCATGCACATTTGGAGAAGAAGACAAAAATGAGAACATGCAAATTTATGAAGAATGGCCCATTTAAAAAAAAAAAACAACAAAAAAAACCCACCAAAAACAAACAAACAAACAAAAAACCCCAACAAAAATAAAAAACACAAAAACAAAAAAAAACACAACTCCAAACCACAACACCCCCCCCAAAACTAAAAAAGCAACAAAAAACTCCCCCATAATTTTGAAAAGCTGAGAGAAATCCCCAAATTCACAGGTGTCTTCATATTCTTCTTATTCTTAAAATATGGCATGTACATACATTCACAGTATTTTGTGTAAATTTGCTTGAATTGGTGCAGCTTAATAAAACCCATTGCACTAGATCAAATAATTATTTTGATTTTCACTTAAAGTAACAAATCTTTTTAATTTTTCTATGAAAAACAAAACCCACTTTTAATCATATGTATATTAACTTTATCAAAATTAATACAAATCTTGGTATGTTTTTCAAAATGCTTTTCCTGATACAGCGAATTTATGATACTTTACTGCATTAAATCTCACTATATCCGGCTTACATAAGTAATATAGGTGAAGTATCATAAATCTACAAAAGAGGCTCCAAAACAATTAATAGCTATTACAATATCAATCATCATCGGTGGTTTTTACTTTCATCTTGCTTTCTAGTTAGCTGTCTTCCTTACACTGTCAGTTCAGTTAGAATATTTCACCTACACCTCACAATATGTCAAAAGGAAGTAGACTCATGCTGTGAAAAGCTGGTAATTTTATTGGGTTCCTCTACCTTTAAAAAATCTGTTACTTGGCCAAGTCTGGTTTCTGAGATCCTTTTTTGCAGGGAAATTGAGGCAAACATTTTTATGTTGCCTATGGTGTCTGCTCACAAGAAGAAGAATTTATATACACAAGGATCATTAGTGCAGGGTTGCACCCATTAGGATATAATAACCGTCAGCTAGGACAAAAAACAGATCAGCATCATGCATTCAAACTAACAGGCACACATAAAAATACTTGCCAGCTACATTTCACATACTAAGAGCATTGCTTTGAATATAAACTTATACCAAAGGTTTTTAACACACTAACTTCTAGAAAATGAATCAAACAGACTCCCTGCTGCACAGATTTTTCACATATTCCGATCAATTAAAAAATGTAAATCCAAAAAAAGCCAAGAATTTAAAGCATACTGCGTGCAGTCTACATGCAACTTTAAAACTTAGGGCATAAATATGAAAAATATACTTACCTCCTCTAAATCAGCTTAAATACCAATAGTCTTAAGGCTGAATCTGATATATAGCCTCACTCCTACTAAACACATTTTGGTTAAATCAGGATTTAAGTCCTGCTGACTGAGCTAACATATACTCACCACTATCAAACCATTCAATGTAACAATCAGAGTATGAAATATATACCTTAACTGCTCCCAGATGAAAAAACAAAAGTATATTATTTAAATAAAAGGAGCTTGCCAAAGCTGCATTTATTTGACCTGGAAGTATTTAGTTGTTTTATGTACTGCATTCTGTTGAATAAGGCTTGATTTCATGGGAACATGCAGCTCATCATTGGGAAGTTTAAGCAGAATTGTGACTGACCTAGTCAATTAGACTGTTAAGTACTTGGCAAAACTTCCTGTAATATCCAAATCCCTCTGGTTTACTACTGACAAATTGATATGTTATCAACTTAAGGTTTTGTCCAGTATTAACAGCCATGCAACACAGAAAAATTATATGTAATAATGGGCACTAAGAGAACAATGGAGGTTTAGAAGGCTAAGAAAGCTTGAATCCTGCAAGAAGTCATGAACAAACGATTCTGGCACTAAGCTTAACCTACCCACATGCAATGTATGTCCAAAATAGATTCATAAAAATGTATGTTGTGAATTTTCCCGAAAAAGATAAAAACATTTCATTTTAAATAAAATCGTTTCCCAGCTTCTGAGATGGATATGAACCTATCTTTACGCATAGTATACAGTAAATATAGAATACATACATGTAATATTTTGGGTAGGTGGGAAAGTCACACGAATTTGGAGCAACAGTTTAGATGTGCCATAAGGCATAACTTGCACTAAGACAATGCAAACCTATTTATATACCTTCCGTGGGCTCTTATTAGAGCAATCCCAGGATGATTAGAAATATAATACTGAATCAGAATGGTTATTAGATTGATCACCAGTCTGGTTGGGTTAATCTACAGCTCATATTCTTCCAATTTTTTACTCCCGTATGCTGACAATGAAGGGGGAAATCATGAAGTTGAAGGAAACCAGTCAGACACTTCACTTTTAGCATTAGAAATAATCTCTATGCTAAGGATAAATGTTAAGTTCTCCCCTTTTTCATACAGGCTATATTCTGTCAGTATTGTAGTGCTACAGCACAGCTACTATGGCTTTGGTAAGAGCAGCAAAGTCTGCAGCTGTTCTGTGAGAAGTCATACTGCACTTTACTACAACAAAGAGTACAATAAGCTACAACTGTGCATCTGGTGTCATCTGCCATACCCCAAAGATTTTGTCCCATGGAAAAGACACCAGCATGTATACCAGCAGACCATCTAGCTAACGTGCTCTGAAAGCCATCAGAGATATCTGACAGTGAAATTTTTCCCCAATGTACAGAAGCAGAACGTCTGGTGCCCTACAATTTTAGTGACAAAATGCAGGTACTCTGAAGGTTGGGAGGGATTGGGGAGAATCACTCTTTTGAATATAGACATCTACCTTTTATCTACATCCCATTTTCTGGAACTAAAAGTTTTTCATCTGGGCTGCCCCACAGTTTTGCCAGTTAACTCTTGAACAAGGATCTCAGTAGCTCATGGAAAGCCAGCACAGACGACTTACACTGCAGGAAAAGAGTATTATTATGTGTTTTCCAGTGCACTGCTGTTGCCAGCTACTATTTTGGAACTGCCTCAGTGAGTGGAATGTTGCCCTGTAAAAGGCTGGGACAAGGATCCACACACTATTTTCACATACAGCTACAATCAGCATTTCCCATTACAAACAAAACTGACACACCTCACTATGGAGCGAATTGTAGTATTTCAACAGCAAAGCCTCACAAATAGTGTTGATGCACAAGTTTGTCTCTCAAGTTGTATTATTTCAGCAGAACAATGATAGGAAAAGACAGAAATGGATTGATATGGAGATTACTTCTCTAAGTGTGGACACTTAGAGCTTACCTAATAAGTGATCTCTGCTATTTCTCCTCTCTTTTATAAAGATTTTTTAAAAATGCAGAGAAGAAGCCTTAAAAATAATCTCAAACCTATGCACAATTAGATTATTGCTATTTGCCTTTTCAATATACAGGTCCTATACAGCCGACTGAGTACAGATTTTCTGCCTGCTTCTGCTCAGGAAATGAGTAATATTAATAGTGGTCTAACAAAAAACTTTATTGCCCTCACCAGTACCAGATTCACCAGTGTTCTAAGAATACTGAAGTACCTAGGATTTGTTCTCTCCCACCAAACAAAAAGCTGAGTATTAGGATAGATGCAACATCACAATGTCAACCTTCCCTGTGCATCATATAACAACACCACTACCCAAAATAATTATTTAGTTTTACATTGTCTTCTCCTTAGACTATACTCAGAAGCAGTATGCATATAAACTTATCTGCAAAGGATGAACTTCATTCTCTTAAATGAACGTGTGTGGGAGATCCCCCTCCTGAAGTGTGGTGGCTGGCGCATTACCAAATGCAAACTCAAACATCTGGATGCCAGATATGGACACTTGCTTGTTTTGTACTGCTGAGTTATCTACAGAATATACTGTGAAGTTATGTACTTTGATTTGAGAGGATAATCCTGTGGATGCAGAAATCTCACACTGTTTTAGAGGAGGTTGCAATTTTTCTTGTGGTTACTCTTTTGTCTTCTCTACAAACAGGGCAGTTCATCTGAGAATTTCTCTACCTGTATTCTATAACTGCTACCTAAGGTAAACTAGCCAGTACACCATACATAGACAGTACATTCATTTGTACATGACTTTACAACAAATATGGTCATAAAAGCTTGAAATTAAGACTCGATTTTTATTTTCACTTTTACTTCAGGTTTCTATATTTTCTGCTGTAAGTGGTCAAAGGCTATAAACTTTTCCCTGTTTTTCACATACTGTGAAAATTGGAATGAAAAAGGAGATGAGTGCTTAATTTGTGTATTCTTAGAGGTTGGTCTTTGCAACTTTTTATATTAAAAAAAAAAAAGGTTGACATTCATGACCCAATGGTTACATGCTCTTTTGGTTAGGTGCTGTCATGCACCATTTAGCCTATTATGAATTCTTTTCATCCAGGGCAGTGATTACAGCAGTCTTCAAATAATTTGTCTGCTGACAGGCAGGACTGGCCACAGATTTAAATTACACTAAATACTGTGGAATAAACAGACATTAAAAGAGAAACAATTATTCTACTGTTGTCTTCAGAGTAAGATACATTTCTAAAGGTCCTCTCTACAGAACAATGTTTTTCCCTGAGTCTTGTGAACTAGTTTGTCACCTTAGATAGTCTCTGAACTGATCAGATTTTGATTAAAATCAGCCAGATTGTTTTGTATGTTTTTTAAAAGTTCCACTAATGGTATTCCCAAATCCTGATGGTAGCTCCTAGCTGTTTCCATAAGCAATAGACAGCATATCCTATTGCTGCCTTGAGCAACACAAGTGGTGACAGGCCAGTCATTTGCTACCTCAGACAAGAAGGGGCGATGAGTTCTAAACTTTTCTTCAGTGACAGCACTTGTTTTGGTGTCTTTCTTCTACCAACACTCCAATTTTCATTAAACTTGTAGGACTATATTAGCTATGTCTACAACTGCAAGTCTTTAGAAATGGATTTGTAGACAGCAACAGTTCAGACTATACATGTTTCAGGGAGTTTTAACTATCTTTGATCTGATCCTGGGGAATTTAGAGACTACTATACATGGAGACTGATGGCATGCTCCTAAAGCACGTCTTCTCATTTAATTTGATTCTGAAGGGTGTTTGTGCACTCTGAGACTGCTCTGCATTGCTCTGCAATGCAAACACAGAAAAGGGGACAACTGTTTCATGTGATTCAAAAGTGCCTTGCTGACTCAAGCTAAAAATGCTGTTGTATATATACCCAAGTATTTGGGTCATTACGCTCTCTTAGATTTGGAATAAATTGGTCAGTTTTCAAAAGCTATACAAGTACAGAAAACAACTGAGAGAGGTAGAGATGCTCTATTTTTGTAGAACATCATTGCATGGAAAATAAAAATAAAACCTATCTCTGAATATCCTTAAGAATATTACCCAGTTTTTGTAATAAAGCTTCTATCCTATCCCTATGTTGCTGACGCTTCTGCCAACAAATTATTCAGACCTTTAGTAACAGCAGTTTTTTTTCCATCTCATTCTGATACCTTTCACACAATACTGGCAGGCACAAAGTAATTCCTTCTTTTCCTTATTCCACTGCATCCCAAGAGACATCTGTAAGCCCTTGTGCTTTTAAAGTGCTAGATGCTCAAAGGCTCTTTTGAAATTAATAATAATCAATGCCAGCAGCATCTCAACACCCTACCCAGTATTTGCATGTGATGGAGAGAAAACAATAGCAAAAAAGGAGACATCAACTTGAGTTGTTCCAGCAGTTGTTTTAAATGGTGAATATTTTCCTTTCTTAATGTGAAAAAGAAATAAACAATATCCTTAAACAATATCTTTTTAAATCCAGAACATAAGCAGACTCTCTATTACCCCAGTGTTCTGAAAAATCTGTATTTCTCTACAGTTGTATTGGCAAACTCGAATAATTTCTACCAGTAATGGAATTTACAACTGACTAGCCCCACGCTTTGAAAAATGCCATCCAGTAATTCTCTTTCTGATTCTTACGTGGTAACATCAGTTTGGGATGTACTTCTCATAGTGTTAACGAAACAAAATGTAAATATTAAAAAATACTGACTGCCTATTTGAAGCCTAAAAGATTTATGTTTAAGCCCTCCATTTAATTCCTTTTGGTGGATGACTTGCTTTAGAAAAAGCAGGGAACTGAAGGGAAGAAATATGAAAACATTGTACTAAAAGTGTTATGGTAACTGTAAAGATACTGATGGAGTTGTACCTAAATTCAGTTCTAGTTTTTAGGTGAAACTTTTCCATATACCGGAATATTTTAGAAGAATTATTCTTCTGGTAGTTTAGGAGAATATATTCAAAACACATTCTGCACTGTCAGAAATTATCTGAGGGCTACGGCAATTTATCCATGCAAGTACAATACATTAAGTGTAAAAAACACTTACCTTGTTGAATATCCTTCATCTCCAAGTGCAAACTCGATATTAAAATTCCTACAGTTTGAGATCGTTTTCCATCCAGTAATTTGATAATCTAGAAAGATGATGCAAAATGATCTGAGATTCATGGGAACACTCTACAAAGGATTCAGTCACTCTTATAACAAAAGCTAATTTGTGAATTAACTTCAATATTTCTCCAAACATCAAACCCTTTTATTAACTAAATGTGGTAGCAAGACCTTCATCTTATCTTTGTGCTCTGCACCTAAACAAATTAATTGTAAGACTGAATTCTCACCAGGTCTACTAAAGAACGTCACCTCTTACTTGTAGGATGCTATTCCACAGGAAAAGAAAAAGGCACATCAAATATTTATTCTGGAATATGGCTTTCCCCTCCTTTTTTCTTTAAATTATATTTAAGAACTATCAAAGACCCTGAGTACATCAGAAGTTCCTTAGCTTGTCAGATAGTTTACATTTCAGTATGAACAGGCTTATGTCTATTTTTCAGCAAAGAATCAATTCCTGACCAAGAAGAACTGAAAAATTGTCTTTTTATGTGCTCTCAACACTACTACTGGAACACCGGACACTACTCAAAGTATTTCTTTTGGTCATGTCCGAATGTGCTTATTCTGTTGACACTCCACAGGGATTTCAGGATATTTTTCACATTTGGGTACAGATATTTGATTGTACAATACACTAACATTCAGACTGTAATACTTTCTGATGTCAGTTTAGGAGGAGAAGAAGAAAGAAGAGGAAGGGAAACCTTAATATTTTTTTGGCTGGTTAAAATCAGTTATAAAGAAGGTGATCAGTGTAGTTCAGATGTTAGAAATGTAAAAACCAAATTTCCCACAATGTCTAGGCTATTGGTATTTGTGATTTTGATTTATTTCATAAGGAAGACAGGACAGGAGCACATCACAAGATGCAATACAGACACACGTTCTTCAAAAATACAAAATGTTGAAATTCATGCAGATTGTTTACTTCATAGTGTTGATGTACAAAAACTATTAAAAATACTACCTCCTATGCAAAATTAAAACTAATAGCTATGTTTTCCCTAAATTTATATTCTTAGTATTTGAACAATATTCAATCGATATTTCACCAAATTTAATTTTAATATGGATGGTGGCACTCATATTTCGATACTTAATAATAGTAAAAACTTAAAGCAATTGTTATCCCTTATTCCTGGAATACTTTTATTGATGCTCATATTAGAGACAGTTAACTGACAAAATCTATACTAACCCATATAAATGTTTCCCACCTGTGTTTTGTGTGATTTACAAATATTTAACTATGAAAATATTTAGTCACTCATCTATGCAAAATATTTTGACAAATAGAGAAAAAAAGAGAAATGATACTGACATTTTCACATGAAAATGCAAAGTTAGTTCTTACTTAGAGTACTGAGATAGGAAAATACATGCACAAGTTGGAACACATGCTCTCTTCAAAAAAGATGTGATAGATATTTTAGGTTCCTTTTGTAGGTAGGTACTCAATAATAAACTTATGTTAAAGTAGATACTGCATATTTTCTGTCAAAATTTGAAAAAAATTTATCCTGAAAGTTTTTCTGCCTATATGTACAGCACATATGATGGATATTAAGAAATTAATGCTATGGAAAGTGTTTTGTTCAAATGACAAAGAATTCAGGCTCTTTATCTCCTGAGTACACAAGCAGACAAGATAATTTTGCTCCAAGTTACCTTAAATGAATGCTGTGGGAGCATCACATCCTGTTGACTGATTCTTCTGAGCAAATGTAAGTAACTGCTTGGTTTATTATGGTCATTTCTGAAGCTTTACATGAATTTGCTGAACTCTGCAGCACATTAACTTCTTACAGGGATAATTACAGGTTTGAGCAGTATGCAATTTGTATAGCATTCACTGACCTCCAAGTTGACCTTGTTCAGAGCAAATTCATAGGTTGTCATAAACCCCATTAGATATGCCTAGTTTGAGGCAAAACCTTTCCAGACTCTAGCTGTTGCAGACAATATGACATTTGAAATCATTCCACTGAAGGATTTGTAAGTGCTTCTTACACCTTCTCCAGATATGATCAAACTAGCTCGCATCACTAAGCAAGAACTTCTGCTTAAACAATTTGTGAAAAAACCTCTTAAAGACAGCCCTGTATAATTTTAAAAGTTAAATCAGAGATTAATGATTTAAAACGGCAACAGACTGTGTGTTCACATGCATTTTAGACAAATGTACACATGGTCACAATTACCAGGCATCAAACTAGACACAGACTACCTGAAATAGCTTCAACCAAGTAACTGAAGGCTAATACTTTATTCATTAGGGTGCAAAAATGGAGGACCATGACAACAGAATAGCTTAAATTGAGCATAAAACGACTTCAAACCCATAGTTACAATGCTAAGTATTATACTGGAATTTTGTCATAGATTTTTAGAATCAATTCGGAACTTGTAAGATTTTGCAGTTAAAATATACAATCAGTAGTAAAACAGAGAATTAATTTTCAAAGACACTAATTTTGTCCCAAATGATGGTTATTCTGGCAAAGTCACTAAGGGGGATTATATATGTGTGTGAGTTCCAAATAGAAAGAAGACACAAAAAAAAAATCAGCACTTTTTCAGTTCGGTAAAAACATAAGGCAAATAAAAGGAAAGTTTGTAAAGACTATGCTGAACTATTTAGTCTATGCCTTTAAAAGACAAATCACTGATCACCTCTCAGCATATTGGACTTGCTTGTAGCTGGCAGTGACAGGTAAGCAGCTACAACCCAGCTGATGCTGCTGTGCCAGCTGGTGGGGTTTGCCAGCTGCCTGTTGCTTCTCCAGATTGTGAATGTATTGTTGTAATGGATGCAGCATCTTCCGGCTTAGTGACAAAATTGTGAGTGCTGCTGATAATTCATTTACTTCACTGATCCACAGCATTATTTGTTTTTTGTGTTTTGTCCCCTGTTTTTTAATGCTATTAAGTTAGCTGATATGCTGTTTACAAGTGTCTCCTCTACATCTTTAAAATCTTTATAATCTAATTAAAAAGGGAAGATATACCAAAGCTTGAATACACTAATAAATTATTATGTCATTCCCATTAGAAGGTGTTTCTCTAATGTAGCCAGAAACGTAGCTCAATAAATACTATACAACAGACTTTACTGTTTTGTCTAACTTCAATGTCTACATTCTGTCCAGGACACTTACTGGTGCTGAAATCTGAAAAGATTCAGTTTACTTTAGTGATTAAAAGCTAAATCCTTCCTCCTGGTGGTGCATGGATTTCTTCCATAATATTTAAATTTACTGAGAAAAGCCATAAGCTAAAAAGCTGTCCTGCATATTACAGCATTTCCCTCCATTCCCACTCACCAAATTTCACAGTAAATCAACAGCCTGGACCCATGAGTAGACTGCTGAAACCCTGTTCAGACAGAGGAAGAATATGCTGCACAAGAAGCCAAAATGTGCCCCTCGAGCCATTCTGCATAAACACTCCAAGAGCTACCAATGAAATTTCAGAAGCTTAAGACTAGACATTATCCCTCATATTCCTACTCAAGGGAGAGCCAAATTTGACTATGTTTTCCTTAACATGGATGAACCATATCTTTATATTTTTAAGTCTATTTAGAATTTTATTAGTCGGAAAACACCTTCACTTTTAGCCTTTTTCTAAAGTACATACAAATGGCAATTTATCAGGTTCAAATAGGAGGCATGAAATGAGCTAGTAAGAAAACTTACTTCAATTATCTTTACTCCTATCAGAACTGCAAAAATAAGACAAACCAAAAAATAGATATTCACCCTATGGATAATTTCTATATTCTACATGACTTCAGGGCTTTATGATAAGCAAGGAATGCCAGTTATTTTTCTCAGCACAGCATAAAATATAAAAAGAAAGTGAGAGTGCCTCGGAAGCACGCACTAGCATTTTACTACTTCTGCTTTAGTTTGAACACTGTTTATTATCTTATGCAGACAGCTGAAGACAGTCATTGTGTTTCAACCCTACAAAGCTTCCAACATTTTCTGCAATATCTGCCCTTCTTGCGGAAACACAAAATTTATTAATTGTAATTCCTCATTTAGTTAGATGGACAAAAAACTTGCTGACAGGCATATCCCTTTCAGTTAAAAAAATGCAATTCACTCAAAATATTGACACTCTTAGTAAATGAGAACACATGTTAATAATTATGTGAAGTCTGTTAGAGATAATAGACAACAGAAAAGCCATTATCTTTAATGTCCTCCTGCGTCTTTGAAACTATAATCATTGCACTAAAGGGCCAAAAATGATTGATGGACTTTCATTTGGAGCATACACCTGACACAAATTACTTGACATTTACTCATTTTTTGGTAAGAAGAAGACAGAGTGGCATCACAAATATCCAACTATCCTGTTTCTTGAAAAAGTATAAAAAATATGAGTTTTTGAGGATAAATTACTAACAAGTGCTCAGATATATTGGAAAAACTAATACAATGTCAAAATATGTGCTAAATCTAGCAATGGAGCTACAAAATGTATATGGAAAAAACTGCAGCAAAGAAATCCTTTTAAAATATCTCTTTTTTAAGATTACAGAGTATCAAAGCTTAATACTTAATGAATAATGTATTTTATTTATTGGATTCATATTCAGGTGCTAAGGGACTTTTTGTTTTCTTCCAGTAATTTGAATTTTCCTGCTGCAGATTCAACCACTTCAGAACTATAAAATAACTATGAAATAAATCCCACTCCTTCTATATACTATTTATCCACCTAGAGTCTCTGGGAAAGGCAGGAATCATCTCCATTTCCTGGACTTCAACTCCAAACATTTACTGCATTACATTACTTCATGTAAGATTATAATGCATCTAAGCCTTAAATCAAAAACCTCTTTCTGAGAAAAGAATTATATTTTTAATATTTAAATATATTGCACAGTATTTTGGTCCAATATTGAGACATAACCAATATATTCATCTAGCCAGTAAATTCTCCCAATCAGAAAAAATTAATACATAATATCAAAACCTCAGTACACTAATTTTTATCATTATATATCATTATCTATCATTATCTATATAATAGTAGAACACTAAATAAAAGATTGTATACATGCAGAGAAGAGAACAAGAGTTTCCTGAATTATTTTAGAGGCTGTTCAGTTGGAAAAAAACTTAAAAGTTCTTCCAAAGGTGATACATTTTCCAAAGGGCTGCCTGAGGAAGCATGAGCAGCCACACAGTTTGCAGAGCTGCTAAACCCAGATAAGAATTACCATTCAAACTTGAAGTCTTCAAGTATATATATGTGTACTAGAAAGGTACACCTGACTTTTGTTTAATCTATATTATTTTTACATTGTATCACTATCAAGTGAACGTACTCTATTTTTCCAAAGTAAGTTAGTGTATTTCTAAAAATAAGTAAAATCACCTTCTATACAGTCCTTTAAGTTGTATTACTATTGCTGCTTAGATTTTTAATTTTCCTTCCTTTCCTCCCCCACATACTTGTCAGAAGCCTCTAGAAATCAGAGTAACCCAATAAGCCATTTCTCCTGGCATGAATGCAACAAATTTGGGAATCATGAAAGTGTTTCCATCCTTGAAACAAGTATAGCCAGCTGTTTCAATCCATAGGACAATGGACAGAAAGTGGACTTTATGTCTTTTAACTGATTTACAGTGTCAAGATGTTGAAAAGGCACTCAAAATGTCATTCTCGGCATTTCTGCACTTCAAGGCAGTTATCAATTATATGTGTACCATTCTAAACAAACTTTCCTAACGATCTCCAAATACAGAAATACAATTTCCATAGCCAAAATTTTTCTGCATTCCTTTGGTATCCTTGCTCTTAGAAAGCTTTTCATAATTTTTCTTTGCAGCAGCTGCATGCACTTGATTACACTTATAACTGTCCCAATCAACCTTCTCCTTTCTAGACTAAACAATCATAAAAATTTGATTCTTTCCTTAGAGACTACTTCACTTTTCGTCATTCTCCCTCTCCTTGACTCTTTACAGTTAGAAAACTTTTAATGAAGTGTTGTAGTGCCTAAATCTAGGTGCAGTTCTTAACTGAGGCATGGCTGAGTAGTCTGCCTTCAAGCAATACTCCTTGATCTATCAGAGTTCTTCTCTTCATTTTTAGTGATTTCAAACATGATTTGAAAATTCATGTTCCTCTTGTGAGCCACTAAGACTTTCTGCTGAACTATTACCAGTCAGTTAGCCAGCTGTACCCCATCTTATTCTTTAGGTAGCTGAATATCCTTAATTATATTAACCTTGTGGTTAATTGCATTAAGTTGGTGCTTATCTTTGTCTGGCAGACTTGATCTCAGATACATGAAAGCCTTCTGAATGATCTATTTCAGTACATTTGAAGCCTCTTGCAAATAGGTGGTGGCTGCAGAGTTGGTTATTATGCTATCCAAGAAATAAATGAAAATACCGAGGTCAATATAACCAGCAGAAAAGTCCACAGAATCCTCGGTGTATTCTCTTATTTTGACAGTGAGTATATATATGAATAGAAATACTATTGATGATATATTGAAATTTTATTGATATATTATAAATATTAATTTTATAAAATATATATTATATTGTAATTATGTAATATACATGTATAAATAAGTAAATATGTGTGCATATATATATGAATATATCCTCAGAAGTTTACTTTCTGATCATAACTTGCCAAATGGTACTAGAAAATAGACCAGGAGAGACCATTTTAATGGTTAATCATCCTTTCTGTGAAGAAATTCTTCCTAATGCCCAACCTAAACCTCCCCTGGTGCAGCTTATGTAGGTCTAGCTTATGCAGCTTAGACACTTCCAGCTGAAAATGGCAAGTGTCTATCAGCTGTAAGTAAAAAAACCCACAGCATGCGGTGAATTTTTTTAATCTGTGTTGCCATACAGTGGCTACTACGTGGAAAAATGGGTAAGAACAGAACAAACTGAAATTTATACAGGCTTTCCACAGAAGTATTCTTTTCACAGCCTAAGTATACAGATTATGACAACTGGTTTCACAAAACTAATAATTCTGAGAATAAACTGAATAATACTATGTTATTTGGAACTGCAAAATAATTAAATCAGAATGAATTATCCACTAATTCAAAAGATAAAATCTTACTTCCAACTGAAAAAGGAACTTCACCATGAGGCACTGATGTAATTCTCATTCAAGGAGCAAAGTATTGAATCATCATGTTTTAATAAGCAGACCTGCACCATCTATTGGGCTGTCACTGCCCTAAATACCAAAGAGGCTGAACTTAGTGTATATAAAAGACTATGAAATAGGGCATAGCTTGTGCAGAGAAGAGGTTTAATGCAGTGGATGGGTCAGTCTTAACAGGTATCATTAAATAAAACAGCTTAACTATTTCAAACACAAACTACAACTTCATCGCTGTACCTGTATCTTGTTCTGGAAGGTTCTTTTAGAGAAAATGAAAAAGGAATTTATAAATAAATACATAATGGCATGACATCAGCTAAATCTGTGATATATGATGAGCCTCATAAGATTAGTGTTTCTTAATGTCTATAGAAAGCATCTTTAACCAGACTGTACAATCCCTTGCAATGTGACACTGGAACCATTTTTAAGACACCAGACAAGCGAAATTTATATACTGAAGAAAAAAATTCTCGCTAAACCCCTAGTAGATATAACTATTAGAAAAAAGGCAATAAACTTTGAGAGCAAAAAAACTCATGAGGAAACCAGAAATGAAACCAGTCAAACTGACAGCTTTATATCGATCTACAGGAGCTCTCTGTTATTATGTACTAATAAACCCCTCTGTAAGTAAATAAAATGCCTCTCTACTACTGCATCATTTCCAGCCCACCAAGACTGATCCACTGGAGCCAGCCTGCAGATATCTGGGCATTCAGAGAGACAAAGAAAAACACAGGACCATCTAAGAGGGTCAACTGTCTTTAAAAACATTCAGCTGCTCCTATAAGTCATTTAACTGAGAAAGGTGAAAAGACAAGATATACTAAAATCTTCTGTACTCAATGAAAATTTTCTTTGAATTCTAAAAGCAGATTTATTTTTAATTTTTAAATTGACCAAGTGATGGAATGTTTCACATCACTGAGCATGATTTTTGTAAATCCTCACAGAAAACCCTACAGTTCCCATGGTTTGTAACGCCATGATCACGACCCTATCTGTTTTCCAAACCAAAGACATGGCAATAGATATAATTCTAAATTTATTTTTTAGGGAATTTATTTTTGTATTTTCCCACAGTACTTTAAAGGAACCTTTTCAATTTCATTAATTTCAGTAAAATATCTATCTATTGTCTTAAAACAGTAAGTTTGCCTTTAATAACAAAGCAAAATAATTAAAACATTGATAGAAATAAAAATATGTCTTTGTATGAAAATACACTGGTTGCTCACAAGAAATAATACATATTATTATAACAATATGTTTTGTAAGTATTATCCAATTCAATTTTGGATAAGCCAAGAGAGATCACTAAAAAAATCAGGCTACTCAAACAAATAAGTTAGTTTACAAAGCAGCAAGGAAAAAGAAAAAAACAATTTCATCTTTCAGTATACAGGCCTAATTCTGTACCTGATTTGCTGTCACCCCTGAAGAAATAGATATACTTCCTTAATTACTGGAGATTTTGAAATTAAAAGGCAACTATTTGTGCATATTACTTCCTCATTAAAATTACAGTGATTAAATTCTTCAAAGTTCTTTAGAAACCTGTATTTCCTATTACATAATTCTTCCTGAAAATGGTAAATTAATGAAATGTAAAAATAAGTATTAGAAAGAAGGCATAAGGTATGTGAACTAATGGAATTTATGGATACTGCTGCTACATATCACATTCACTTCAAGTATTTTTCAAGTAAAATATCTCAAAACATTTTTCACAGAGATGCTCATGCCCAACTTCAGTCTAGTACTTTAAGGACTGTAACAATTATGTCTTTGGTATGCATTTACAAATGCCAGCATGTCCCCATCCAGGCCCCATTTTTAATTATTTACTTTTTGCACCACATGAATTTGAGTTCTATAAATTCTGCAGCCTTATTGATACTTCTCATTAGCTGCTGCATTAAGACAATACAGGGAATTTATGACCAAAGATGTTCTGAAAGATCAGAGAGCACCAATATGTATACATGCTTCATATTCTATGTATTATAAAATTGAAGGAAGCAAGCACAGCTCACATGCCAAGTGCCCTCTTGTGGTTCCAAGCAGGTAAACTCAAAGAGATTTAAAACATAATAAATGTTTCAGATGTGCAATCACACTGTTTTAGGAAAACAGTATTGATTATTATTCAGTCTAGAATTTTTCTGGCAGCAAACACTACTAATGGAATCTCTTTTTTCTATCTGCACATCCCAGTTGGCAAGTGCCAGCTGTCTCTGTAATGGATCATGTCTGAAGCAGACAGTATCTGCTCTACAGCAATGGCACAGCATGTAGCTTTGGCCATTAAACTCATGATTGTCCTGTCTCTTCCTGACACAACTCCTTAGCTATACTGGAAAAAAAAATTGACTTTTCTTATTCAAAATGTTGCTTTAAATTTTATTTTTCAAATAAAAATAATCTCAGTGGAAGAGAGGTTTGCCAGAGTAACTAATGACAGGAATTAACTACAAATCAGCTCAATGGCAAATAATGTCCCGACATATTGGCACTTTCAGATATGAATCAGAACTTTAATTCTATTCTCTTTACAGTATTTTTTCTACCTCACTGGAATGTGACACTTTCATTATCGAAGGCAAAAATCTTACAAGGTAAATAATAGCCCTGCATTCTCAAGCAAGAGAATTGAGATTGAATTAGCAATCCATAGTTTTCTCTCTTGCTCATTCACAAAATATCCAAAAATTAAAAGGAAGTTTTCTCAAAATGAAAGACTAAACAGTACCACACACACACAAAAAAAAAGACAAAGAAAGAAACAATAAATACCTTTTTGGCCTTGGTTTTTTTTTCATAAGTCTCTGATAATGGTTTTCTTTTTTCCTGAGTGGTGTCTTTGGAGAATAAATATTCAAATTCAGTAGTGTCAAGTATATCAGGTTCTTCCAGTGATTCCCATAATGTTGGCATAGAAGTTTTCCTATAACAGGAAAGGTAATAAATTTCTAAACATTATGGGAAACTGTAATAGATCTAACTATAATAGATGAAAATCCATTATAGATTTAAACTCAAAGCAACTCAGAGCATTCCTTTCCTATACCTTGCTCCTGTAAGGATTCAAAAAGTTTTTCTATTAGTTATTAGTTTCAGCTATTTAGTCCATGCCTGCTAGACTATCGAAATGCATGATTTGTATGGCACTGTTCTTTGTGCAACAACGGCAGCTTGTGCAAATATATGTCAAGAGATTTCTGCTGCTTCAACTAGGATTAGAAGTACTCCAATGTCAGCTTTTTTGAGAAATTCCCAGTAATCTATTTAGACCTATAAAAATAAACAATATCAACAAATAGTGAACAAACCTTATTCAAGCACATTTTAAGAGCATTTGGGGCAATTTGCATAGGACTTGATTTACTTCATGTTATCCACAGCTGTTGTATGCTCATATTTATCCTTGCTGCAGTTCTGAGAAACTAGAGTAATTATGTGGCTCGTATTTCAGGAGACTGTATTCTTCTCCATTTACCCAACTGCAAATTTTAAATATGGATTATCTTCCCTTCTTTTTTTGCCTTCCAAGACCAGCTTTAGTTTTGGATCAGTTGGGAGCTTGTTTACACAATCCTCTTGTTTTATCTGGATAAGGGGAAAATAATATGTAATGCTACAAACATTGTGCATCAATTTGAAAGGGGTTTGTTTCAAAATTTCAGTTATTTCAGGAAAATACAGGGGACAAAACTTCTAAGTGTTCTTGTCTGTTTATGAGTAGAAGGTGTGACCACTTCTTCCAGCAGATGTCACTAAAAGGCAGTGAAATTATTTGCAATTAAAAAAAAAAAAAGATGAAAACCACTATAAAATAGAAATGGCTGATGTCACTAAACATAGATGCAATATGCAACAAAATGGAATATCTACCAATTCAAAAGGAACCAATTTTTTTCTTTTTCTTTTTTTTTTCAAATTTAGGATTTTTTTCTACTTAATACTCAACTGTCTATTATCATGAATGCTCAAGGAACTTTTCAATTTTTTCTATTAGCATCTGCTAATGCAGCATATTCCATGTCACAGGACATGCTTAGAGCTCCACAGCTTCACTCTTCCTGATATTAGTTGTTGTATTAGCAGTACAACAAGTAATTAAAGACTCTTTCTAGCTCTGCAACAGGAAGTCCTGGAAAGCTTCTGATCTGAGCAGCAAACCCTTGAAGAAATTTCCAGTTCTAATACAGACCATGAAAATGTTGGACCATTACATCTGGTGACCAGTAGTTCATCAGAAGTCTCTGAATTATACTTTACCTTGCAAAAGCTTGGTGAACCAGCACTATTTCAGAAAGAAAACTTCTATTTCATTGATTCAAAGGGAAGAATTACAATAACGTTTTTTAATGGACCAACCATTTATTCACTATGAAACAATTATGCCAAAGAAATACTGGGAAAGTAAAACAAAGATGTTCAAGCCTCCTGCTCCAAAATATTTCAATTCTGAAAAAATTTAATTTTCAGAAAATTTTAATTCTTTTTAACTCTGAAAAACTAAGAATATACAACTGACATTTCACTAATTTCTTTGTTCCTGTCAAATATTTTATATAAAATATGAACACCTTACAATGTTTCATTACACCAGAATAATGATACTTCCTCATAAAAATAAATTCAAAGCTGTAAAGTAAAATAAAACTCATATTTAAATCCACTTAACTGCAGATATTTACTCCAAAGGTGTTTAAATATAATAGAGAAATCTGAAAATAAAATATTATTATAATAGTAATTTAAATAAATATATCATTTATAAAAATAATTATTACAGGATAAACTATTATAAATAATTTCTAAAATTTAAAGTAGAATATATAATATAGTCACACCATATAATACTGTATGTAATATACTGTGTGTATATATTGTATAGCAGGTATAATATATACAATTTAAGTTATTAAAGTGTTTAAATTTAGCATCCTGGTAACTGCTGCTAGGCTAACATGAGTTTGAACACAAATAACAGTGATTTAAATTTTAAGATCCAAATAATAATGAAATTTTATTACTTGCATTAATGCAGGACCTGAATTAATGAACAATGCTTCATTTAAATACAATAGTCTGTGTCACTTAAGCATCCCCCAAAAATCGTTTTTATCCATGCCTCCTAATGAACTCTATATTACAGTAATAAACACAAGAAGGAATGTCAGAATCAGTCAAATCCAAATGAGCAGCTGAGTAGCTGTGGCAGCAAGGTTTTAATGCTTGTTCAGAAAGTGTAATTGGGAGAACTGCTCTTCTCCTTTCAGCTAAATAAACGGGTAGCATAAACAAAGACTGTAGGATCATTTCAAAAAACCTGGCCAAAAATTGCTTATTTATGCCTGTTCACAAATTACCACCTTACAAAATAATCAACAAACTGTATACTTTGTAGTAACTTTGGATTTGGTACAACAGAATACACTACTCGAATACTGCTATAGAACCATTGAACGACCTGGGTTGAAAGAACCCTGAAGTCTATCTCATTCCAACCCCTTGCCATGGGCAGGGACAATCTCCACTAGACCAGGCTGCACAGGGCCCCATCCAGTGTGGCCTTGAACACTTCCAGGAAAGAAGCATCTGCAGCTCCTCTTGGAAGCCTTTTAGTGCCTCACCACTCTCACAGTAAAGAATTTCTTCCTTACATTCCATCTAAATCTACTTCCACTGTTCCACAGATCCAACTGATACTGGGAGCTGCCCCAGCTCAGGTGCAGGACCTTGCACTTGGCCTTGTTTGAGGTCCCACTAGCCTAGCATACCAAGATCCTTCCTTCAAGCACATTTAGGATTCTATCCCTGCACTAAATCACAGTAGGGTAGGGGTTTTTTTTAAAATTTTTTATCTATTTTTTTAAAGCTGTAGAGGTCTCCATCGGTACTGAGACCTGTCCATAATGGACACTTCATGCTACAAGTTGCTGAGCTTCATGTGTTTTATACATGTGTTTTACTCTTCCTGCTCTGACAGAATTATACACAGATGTTAGGTTCCAGTTTGTAGAACTGGAATCAGAGGGTGAACCAACAAAGTTCTCTGGAGACAGGATCATATGAAGTGACTAGAAAGCAATAATGAAACTAAATTCTCACTTGACCAAACTTTAACATATCAATTCTAATTCTAATGCAGATTTAAATTTAAGAAAAAAAATCTTTCTAATCTCTTGGCTATCCTTTTACCTTTTAAGGCTAAATCTGGGAAGTACCCTGTCACAAAGGTTATCCATGCATTCTGTGAATTATTGGTAAAAAAAAACCCAAATAAAACATCTTTTTGTTATGATGCAAAAAAAATTCGTTTATAATACATACAATTTAAATCTAAATATAATACTTTAAAACAACTTATTTTCTCAGACTTCTAGAACTGATTCAGTTTTTCTTCTAGAATTATGTAAATTCCATGTCTCTACACCGACCTGTAAGTAGCAACTCTAAGTCCAAGTAAATATATTTTACCTGTTATCTTGCAATTGTATTCGTGTCCAGTACAAAGGCTTCATGGGACGGCCAGGTTCAATGGCAGGTTTTCGAGGACCTTGGTTTGAAGATAAAGTGCTATTAAAAAAGAACCCAGGCCCAGGAGGTGGAGGGGGTGGAGGTAACCCAGATCCAGGCAGTGGAGGAGGAACAGGAGGTCCCTGCCCTGGAAGCGGCGGTGGTGGCGGTGGTGGCGGTGCTTGAAAATTCCTACAGCCTTCAGAAAGTGGAGGTGGCAGTGGTGGACCAGATCCAAACTGAGATGTCAGTGAAGTCGGACCCACTGGCAAAGGTGGTGGTGGAGGAACTACAGCAGGCAGTGAAGCATCAGGAAGGGGAGGAGGTGGTGGTGGTGGTGGAGGAGGCAGCATTTGTTTTGGTTGACAAGACAAGACACTTTCTGATGACTGTACATTGTAACTGTCCTTACTTTCACTTTGGGCAGATATACTGTGTGTCAAAGAAGAAATATTAAGCTTTTTGGGTACTATTTGGTTATTTTTCACAGCTCTGTTTTCTTCTTCACTAGGCTTAATGAAAGTTTCTCTGTCAGTCTGTATACATACATTTCGGTATGCCTTTGGTGGGTTATCATCTTCAGTAGAAACACCAATATCCTTTGCTTTTTCATTTCTTCTGTTTAATTTATTAGCAAGTTCATTCTTCAGATGTGCAATGGTTTCCTCAAGCTGAGCAGTTGAGACAGCATGTTCTCCACGAATATGGAATACCCTGAGTTCAAACTGAGACTGCAGAGCAACAAGAAAAAAACCCCTTAGTGCAAATATTTTTTTGAAGTGTTTATTTTGTAGTCTATCACATCTATCTTCACATTTAAACTATGTTTTTACATTAAGCAAAGTGGGAAACACTTGCCTTTCCCAGTTCTAAATGGTTGTATTGCAAACTATTGCATAATTGGACAATCACTAATCTTTAAAGAAATGTAAGCAGGGTGTGTTTCAACAAGATATATTTTGTAAGTAAAAAAAAATCCAGGACATCAATTTGGGCAAAGTCTAAGTTGTACATTATCTTTAAGCAAACTTACCAGTTTTTAATTGAATGCAATAATTAATGGTATATTATGGAAAAAAGGTACCTTTTTCAAATGTTATTCTATTTAATGACATGAGTTTATTGCTTATTTCATTTCATAAATATGTCATATATACATATATAGACATATCAAGAAGTAAAAAATGGATTAAACACAACAGAGGTTGAAATTCATTCAAGATAAAACATTAAATAAGTAATATCGCAATCTAATATGTGTTATCATGAATAAAATTCACAGAGGTACACATAAATTCTTCAACTTTATCTCTACTATTAGATTAAAATTTAATTTCTTCCAGATATATTTTAATATACAACTCAGGAAAACAAACATCAGCACCAAAAGAATCAAGAGGATTTCACTGGCTAAGCAAGTAAGGAAAAAACCCACTTTTCTTACCATCTGTCAAAAAGATAGAAAACATTTGGCACAGAAGTATCTCCTTTAAAAAATGCAATACAATCCAGTGATGCTATTCCAGGTTATTGGGTGCCTACAAGTTATTTTCATGCTATCAGGCCGCTGGCTGATATTACCATGATTCTTTGCAAGGTAATGACTCCTGAAATGGAGTTTTTCATGGTTCTTTCAGGATCCCTCTACAAAAGGGAAGCCAACCTTTTAAGAGAAACAGCTAATTACCTGTGATTTTCCTAAATTCCTACAGGCACAAGAATTTATACTTAAAATTCCCATGCAGTGCTTGTCAGAAGTGGCAACATAGCACTCCTTACTTACCATTCCAACTTGAGTATTAGGTCAGAGCTACTCGTTTGCTAGTACTGGCATTAATTAATATGCATCCAAGTCATACATGTGTAGCTCAGCATGGCAAATATAATGTAATAGTTGTGATTTTATATTGTAAAATGAAGCTTGACTAGATATGCAAACGAGATATCATACTTACAGGAGTATGATCAGATTGAATTCTAATCAATTTAGTAAGATAAAAATCCAAAGTAAATCTGAAAACACAGGGTACAAAATGCTCCTTTACACTGGCAAGTGTAAAGGTGGGAAATCAAGTTTAAAGTCTTACAGAGAGAATCCAACAGATTTGCATTGGAAACAAACCAATTTCTATTAGTTTTATAGACAACTCAGAACAAATACGTATAACATTTACTTAGCTTTTTTCCTTTTTCCTACTATTATTCCGTTGGCACTCATCTTTATTATTAGTTCAATTCAACTATCACAAGATTTTCTGCCATTTGAATTGCTCCAAAGAAATTGCCTTTCTTTTTAAACTTGGCATACTGATCTATAAATGAGGTAATGAAGTCAATTTGCCTTAAGGAATTTAACTGGGTTTTTTTTATCATAGTACTTTGCTCCTATTGGACATCAAAAACTCCCTCACAGAACAATTTACTTTGAATGTTAAAGATTTTCCCAGCAGTAAATCTGAAGCCACCTTAAAAACACGCTGTAAAACAAGCACAGTATCTAACAAAACTATTTATTGCATTTAAATGGGCATAAAAGCAACTGTGTTAGTATTATAAGCCTTTCCAAATACAGATCTCCAGTTTTAATTTGCAATATAAAATTGGTAGTTTAAAGTCAAAATTATATTTGAGGTGAAAGAATGAAAAGCAAGAAAAAGCATAGAACTTTCTCATTTTGAGAATTATTTTCCATAACTTGAAAAAATCCTATAAAGAAGAATTAAAGCTAAAATTGCTAAGCATTAGTAATTACAAAAAACAAGTAACACTTCTACTTAGTAATAAAACAAAATTTTTATTTTAATTACTTTTCATCTCCAAGTATGTCTTATTCATCAAAGTAAGATTACCTTATATACCTACGAAAACTTTCAACAAAAGTGTCAAGAATATGAATATTAATATGTACTATTTTTATATAGAGTCATAAATAACACATACATATTCTTAATAAAGGTCTGCTTCCTGGAAAATATTTCTTAAAATTAATTAATTAATTAATTGAGATTAAATGTTCTAAAGTCATATGATCAATCAAATGGAGAGCAAACATCATCAAAATGTAAGAGTTTGGTCACAACTATTTTAGGCAAGATGAAATGGAAAAATATTTCAGCAGGAAACAAGATATTTGATGGAGGGAAGGTATGGGAAGAAAGCTGGAGAAGCAGAAGATATTAGATGGCAGCTGAAACTAAAGCTGTGAAAGACACCCTATGCAGGAATGAGCATGATTTATTTCTGAAGAAGGGGAGAGGATTTTGAAACCTGTCAAAGAAAAATTCTGTAAAAATTGCTGTATAAAATGAAAGTAAGACACTACAAAGAGCAACGTGGGAGATGTTCATCAGCAAGCCTTAGATATAAAGGATACCAGGTTTTTTTCATTTGAAAACTGCATTTGTAATTTTGCTAACTGGTATAGAAGTTTGGTTGCTTCCCAGCAGCACTTTCTAATTTAAGAAATCTGGATTGTATAGCTACATTCAATACCAAATAAACTATTGCAAGGAACATATTTCTATTCCCCTGACCATTTCGTTTTCTTGCAGCAGTAATCTGCTTTTCCAGAGAGTATCATATTAAGCCCTCAAGCCTTGGTCTGTTGAGGTTCTCTGTCTTTCCATCGTATCAGTGGCTCTTGCCAGTCAGTCATTGACATATTACTCCCTCTCCTGTACACACACACAAAATTGATATAGCTGCCTAAATTTCCATGACAGTAGAGATACATTTTTTCCAGGTTACTGCTACAAATACCATATTTGAGGCATGAATGTTTCATAAAAGCCTTATTATTATTTTCTCTTCATACTGCTAGCTTAAAAGAAAAAACCCTAATGTGCTGAAATCACATTTCAATCATTAATTTGAAAGTACCTCTTGAGTATCTTAAGCCTAATCCATACAGCAGTGTGCTGCTGAAAAAAGTTGCCTTACTTTGGTACAATCTTTCTTGCATAAATTAATAGGCAAATTAATATTGCTTTTATTTATTTATTGCAATGTTAAATAGGCAAACAATACTATCCTATTGAGCTGAAGTATAGTGTTAAAATTCAGAATTCACAAGGATTTTATCAGACAAGGAAACAGTCTGAAAATACATGCTCCAATTCAAGAAAGAAGGCTGCAGTTTTCACAGGCACAGAAGGGATTGATCAGTCGTACAGCAATTCTAAGGGAAAAGGATCTGCAAAGTCTGTTCATCACAGACTGACTGACTCAACCCTGTATTAGGATAAAAAGACTTGTCATATGCAAAAAAAGTAATCTTTGTGCTTTATTCAATACTAAAAGCTGTGTGATTTTCAGTTTATGAGAAATTCTGTCCCTGTGTTCATGATCATTGCTATTGAAATTCGGGGCAGCTCATTTGGTCTTAATTTTCTAGGTTCAATCAACAATGCCTTTTGTCTCCACCTCACCCTTACTGGATAATGCTCCCCTTGTTTCCTTAGTTTCTTTCTGTTTCCATTGCTGAAAAATACGTTCAGTGAACCCTTAAATTTCCTTTGCAAGACGTGACTCAACTTGAATTGTCAAATGCCCTTTTCTATTCTGAATTCTAAAATTAGCCTTCCTGGCTAATGTATCTCTTCTTCCTTTCTTCCACAGCTCTCTGCTTCCACCCAATACCCATTTTGAAGAGGTTCAACAAACAGGCAGTTCTGTCTATTCTTCTTGATAAAATGTCTTTTGCTTCCAAATCTACTCCTGCTTGGAAGGCAGACTTTTTTGCACCTCTGATTCTGACTAAAGAAGATTCTTGCTTATTTTGCTTTTCACGCCTCACTAGTGCAGTTGTACTTACAAATAAGTTTCTTTAGTTTGTTGAGATTTGTCTGATAGTTTGTTTGATTTTTCTTGGGTAAAATCAATTTACCAAGCAAGTGATCCAAGCAGCTGACTCTCAGGTCCCTTGAACAGACATTAAAATTAAAGCTTAGAAGGCCTGTGTTACCCTCTTGCTAAAAAATTACTTTGGTTAATGGGTAAAATAAAAACTACCTTAAAAAAGACTCCTCTTTACTAAAATATATATTATAGGTATTATATAAGAGGTTTATGCAAATATACAAAAAGACTAATAATGTTTTCCACTGTAATCTGGAAAACAACAGGAGTGTTTGGATTGGCTTTCCAGTGTCTTCCTGTTTTCTCCCTTTGCACCTATCCCTCTGGTGACCTCCTTTTGGCACCTGCTATGTGACTTGACACAACACAGAGAAAAAAGGCAAATTACATTCTCTGACAATGAGAACCTTCAGCCTTGATCCCATGGGACACAGGAAATTATGAAGCATATGCTCAAGGAAGAAAAATTCCAAATATTGAATCAATGTACAATACTGCCATTAAACATTACTGTATCAGATGATAAATTAATCACAAAAGCAAAAGACTAAATCCTCTCATTCATGTAACCAACAAGTTGTCTAAATGTCTTTGAAATGGTAATGTGGATTGATATGAACAAATCTCAACACCAACGTGACAGCTTTTCTCTGTGCTCTGGTATGTGAGAGAAAGATTACACTCTCATTAAATATGGTTAATATAGTCAATTACAGTCAATTAAATGCAATTAAATGAAGTATATTTGTTGTTGTTTCACTGCTTTATATAACGTGATTTTATGTAAACAAAAACTTTTTAACCATGACACAGAACTGCTCTGATATGAAAAGCTGTAGAACACTTTGTATGTATGAGCACAAGGAAAGTACAAATTTCTACACCAATCTACATTCAAAAAACAGTTGCTAACTTATTAGTCAGAACTTACTTGCCCCATAAATGTTTAAAAATCCTGAGAATTTTAACAGCAAAACATAAAAAAAAAAAGTTCTCTAAAACACTGTTCAGAACAAGCAATATGCAGAACTTTTGCTTTGAAACTAGCAAGTTCATTCTCCACTGTCAATGCATAATACTTTTTCACTAGAGTTTACAGTGTAATTTTACTCTAAAAAGTGACTGTGTAAAAATGGCACATATTTAATGAACAAAGCTGTTCGAAGCATATCAGAGACAGACCTCTTCTTTAACTGAGAAACACACACTTTTACAAGTTTTTACTCTAATTAGAGTGGAAAAATAACATATTAGGGAGAAAGTGAGCTCGATTTTATTCCCTTCTCTGACTTTTATACAGTGATTGTTACGTCTAATTAGTTACTTATGCCAAGCCATGAAAATAAAAAAAAGTGGGAAGACAGAAGATACAAAGTATCCTGGGATATAGTTAGTAGATGTGGGTATGTTCCAGCAAGGAGGATACTAAGAAAGGAAAATTAAAAAAAAAAAAAAAAAAGATAAGAATTACTGAGTTGCCAATGAAAAGTTTTTTTTATATACTTTACAGTTGTTTTTTCTTAATAGTATTTTGGCCATCAAAGTAGTGTGCACAGAAAAGAGAGGAAAAACAAATTTTTCAGAGAGAGCCTCTAACTTGGTTTTATTCATTCTAAGTAATTTACTCTTCAGTTTTTGGAAGAGTTCACACTTTTTTATTCTTCTATTGTGTTGACAAAAGAAAAGAAGCTCTTTTTTGTTGAATCTCTGTCCTTGAAAAAACATACATTTGTTTTAAATTTTAACAACAATCAGAGATTTAGCAAAGGATTTCTCCACAGGGAAAAAAAGTTAAACTCATGCCAGTTTACATAAAAATCAAAATTCCTCTCTAACAAATACCTCAACAAACATAACAGTTACATATGGTATATCATCATTGTCAAGGACACAGTAAGAATTGTTCCTACACCTCACAATAAAAAAATAATGACTGAATATCCTCAAACAATTCCAGATCTCTAAATATTCATGTAGCCAATGCATAGAGTCCAAAATAATAAATACATATCTTTATAGAGGAAATGTAGCAAAAGTAGTTGAGACAAAAGACAAACAAACAAAAGCCCTGTCTATTTCCTATTGATTGTCCTTATAGATCCACTAGACTCAATATGTACAAAGAAACTGTTCAAAGGCTGACAGCAAAGTACAGTGGGAATAGGAACTGAATCAGGCACATAGAGTGATCCTTGGGTGTCCTAGGCAGGGCCAGCAGTTGGACCCCATGGGTCCCTGCAACTCAGCATATTCTGTGCCTCTGGGATTCTGATTCTTTCTCACTAGTGACCTCCTAAGTATAAGGTAACAAACACACTTCCATTTTTATCACTATCAGAAGAGCATGAACAGCCATGCAAAGCAAATCTATGAGACAAGGACACTTCCTGACCAGGACCATGTATTTTAAGAGACTATTCTGTACAAGATACAAATTGCCACTTGCATTATGGGCTGCAGAATGTCCTATATTCCTTTAAGCTCCAGCATCTTCTCTTGCTGCTCTTTGTAGACCTTTCATTATCTCTTAATGTTCTGTGCTCTTTTCCATGCTCTTCACAGAGTGATCTCCAGGTTGCCTTAAAGTTTGTGTTCCTCATCCTTATTACCTTGTGTCTGCTTTACAAATGTTTCTGTCAATTAACATTAATCTAGGCATTGTTTCCTGCACATATACACATCCATCCTTCAGTCCTTTCATGATTAAGGACTATGATCCAATCATTTAAGATTAAACAAATTAAATCACTTGGAGAACTTTGTTACATAATACATACCTCACAACAGCTCACCTCTAGTTCTTTTTCTACAACTATCCTACATACATGTCATTTTACTCAGATCAATCCACTTAAAAAGGGGTAAATAACTTCTCCATAATTTCTAATTAAATAATCAGATAGAACCTTTAATGTGCCCTTGAAATTTCTTGGCAATCTTTCAAGATCCTGCAAACATTATGAATCCAAATATATGGAAAAATATCTTTAATGATGCCCACTGTTTTCCATAGCACATTTCACATTTATGGATCCTATTATGTCCACCTCACCACCCAGTAAGTTAGATACTCTACCATGGAATCTCTGTGCCTACAGAGAAATCTTACTGGAATCTAAAATCTTCTTGCATCTGATTTACATCAAACAGAAAATTGTTAATGCCTTGGATTTACTTACTCCTAACCACAGGCACATTTGCTAAACCATGTTATTCCTTGAGACAAATGATAAAAAACTCTAAACGACTAGATTAAATAATATTTAATACAGCCAACTGTTAACAACATAGGCTTAAAGGGGTAAATTTCAGGTTATTAATAAATAAATAAATATTAAGAATAGATAATTTAACATTTTGTGTAAGTTTTAAATGTTCGGTAGGTAACTCATAAAATTCCCATTAATACTAAAGTTTCTCATTTGAATGAATGTTTTTAAAAATAATAAACCCATGAAAATATTCAACTGACAAAAACCACTTTAAGCTTGCATGTATCTCAGGCAGGAGTGAATTCCCAAAGAATGGAATCCCACATCCACTTTTTGCCAAATTTGCCAAAAAGTAGCAGCTACCCGTCATGCCATGCAAAAGTGAACAATGCTTGTAGAAAGTGACTACATGTTGATTCTTCCCAAATGTAATCCTACATAATATGTAAAAAATGGGTATCCAGATAAATTGAGACCAACCTATACATTTTTTGGAAAATGTAATTTTGTGGACAATTTAATTGGCAAAATCTTTAAATATTGTTAAACTCTGCTAAACATTTCAATTCTGCAGAATGGAATAAGGCGACTCAGCATGCAACACACCAATAAATGTAAATGATATATTGGGTGCAATTTCTCTGAGGTGAAGCTAATCCAAGTATGAAACCAAATATAATCTAAAAACCTAATTTCAAACTTTTGTTGAACTAGGATCATGAACAGTTAACATGCCAAATGCAAACATTCCTCTTCTATCACAAACTTTGTAGATACTATCTTACTCTGCTTCTCACTTGCAGCTGCTACCACAGTCTTAGGACAGCCTCTGTTACTATGTGTGAATAGATGCAAAAATACTAATAACCTATTCTCTGTGGTGGTGTTCAGAAGATTATATGCAACAAGGAAAAAAAAATCCTGAATATTGCTAATAAAATACTTTAAAATACAATATGTAGAAATACAGACTGATAATTAATATTCTACATAAATTATTTGTTTTGATGATAATTTACTTGAGATAAGCTATAGTATTTCTCAATTGCCAGGGAAATTACATGATGATGTGGCATATTTTACATTTGGCATGTAAAATGTCAAAACAATGTAAAGAAATGGCTGAAAACAAGCTGAAGATGAAGTTTCAGTGACAAAAACTACTGAGGCAGTATGGATCCAATAAGAAAACTGAATTTAGTAGAGAGCAAGTTGTCTCTGATCTTGGGAGAATGTTTTTGGACACCTAACAGCTTTTTTATTACTGTGGCTGATTAAAATGAAAAGCCCTACTACTAAAATGTTCTTTTTGATGAGGTTTTTTGCCATGAACTATAGACCTTGCAGTCCAGTGGGATACAAATCCTTTGATCCTGTGCAGTCACATAAATTCAAAGTCGTAAACCAACATTGAATTTGATTTTATTAGTGTGGCTGATGTTGCCAGAATTGTAATGCAACCTTGTTTTTCTTCTCTTTTCTTCCTTTTCTTTTGGGGAGGGGATGGAAAGGAGAGTTTACTGTCAACATTGCTTCACCATATAAAGAACTAATTTCTTTGGCAACCAGGCTACAAGATTAGCCATTATAACAAAGCTTTGTAACTATATAGGAAAGCAATGATAAATGTTACTAAGTTGCAACGAATTATTTGGATTAAGTAAAAGCTGAAGCAAAAAGCATTATTACTAAAGCACATGGAAAACAGTAACCAAAGATAAAGTTACATATCTATAGAAGCACAATGAGCAGCAATGAATACTTCTCAATGGGAATTACTAAGTCAAATAGTGCCATAAGAATAAAAAAAGAAGAACTCTACACTTTTAGAAACTAACCATTTTCATTCTTCATAATGAACATAACTTTTGAGTAAAAGTTCTGAGAATTTTTAGAGATTAGCCTCTCCACCAAAACAGTTTTCTCATGTGCAATCAAAACAAAAAGAGATCCTACACAGATAAGCAGAAGTATAACATCAATTATGGATATGACTCTGTATTTGTGTAAGACACACCTACTTTAAACTAACATAACACTGCACACTAATTATGCATCACCACACTACTCTAGACATTTCCCTTTATAGAATTTGAAGAAAATATGGCAGATGAAATGTCTCAGAAAAAACAGCCTTGATCAATTACTCAAAAGGGAGCAATCAGAACAATCTTAATTTTATCCCTTCCCATCAATGCTTCCCTGTAGTGCAGCTATGCAGAAACTTTCTCTTCGACAAAACTAGTATCTCATTCAGGGAACATGATCCAGACAAAAGTTAAAAATTGAATAATGAAAAGCAGCAAGCTTTTAAGACTTCTGGACTGTGTGTGCTGAAGTTGAAAGGTATGTAAGAACAAAGTGCGGACCCTCAGAAAGAGACACAACACCAGTATAGTACAGGCATGGTAAAGCTGACCTGGAAAAACAGATTCTACACTTGCTCTAACTGCAAAATTCCTGCAAGATGAGTCACCAGTCATTTCAGTCAGTCTTCGTCAAGTAGTCACCAATGATACACCTTCTTTTACAAAAAAACTATCTTGAGATTCTGGGATTCAATGTATAGCTGCAAAGTAAGTTAAAAATGAACTGTGGTTGAACATTTATGCAAATATAAGCATCCGAATAAATCTGTTAAACCTTAGGTCTGTGAATAATAAGATTACATGCCTATCCTAACACATATTGTAAAGTCCAGTTTATAGTTAAATATCCTAAACCTAAAACTTATGACAGTAGAAAAAACTGTAATGAAACTATTTCTATTGTAAGATCAGATCTTGACTAATAAAGCAAGGGAGGGTATTGCTCACTGACCAACAAAAATAAAAACAAATACTGAATGGACTGTATTCACTCTAGGACACATATTCTGGAGAATATTGCCCACATATAAGTAAAACTTGTATTGTGATGCCCAGACCCAAGTCTTTGCAATCTCCTACCATTTTCTGTCCTCATTTCCAGGCTATCTCTTCTGCCTTTTGTCTTGCCAGTGCAGTGTCTCAAGACTGCATGCTGTAAGGACTACCAGTCCTAGTATTTCTACTCACTATTTTTTACCTGAAATTGTACCTTTCACATCTCCACACATATGTCCAACTCTTGATGTTTTGACCCAGTGTTCTTTTATAACAACTTTATTGGCTTTGTGGAAATGGCAATTTAAAATTCAACACCAGAATGTGTAGTAAATGATCACTAGATTTGCCAAGTCAAAAGCTGCTAAAATCAGGTCATCACTGAATATGAGAAAAAAAATTTATTTAAAAAATTTTAACTTCCAGTTTAAGGCAGATTTTACCTTTATCAGCAAAACGTTCATCCTTGACAAATTTGTCCCTATTCCTGTTAAAATCAGGAATATTAGAGCCAGAATTTTTCAACAACAGAATATTACGTATTTAATGCAGAAAAAATGCCTTACAACTACTAGATTTAAACGAATGTCTGGTGCAGTAAATTTCAAAGTGCAGATAATTTTGGAAAGAAAGCATGGCGTATATGTTTTCAAAATCAAAATGGTAACTTTGATACTACTTAATTTTTAATGGCTATTATAATTCCATGACAACACTTCAATTAATTTCTCTTGTATACAATTATTTCTTGTGTTACAAAGATCTTCAATATCTGTGAAAATAAAATGCCCTCTTGTTCAAAGTGTTTGCTCTGCTTTAGTCTCCTGAGTGCATAACATTTATTCAAGGCAAGGTGATGGGATAAATTAACTTTCATAAACTATGAAAATGCAGCAGGCTATAATGAATTTTAAGAGTTTTGTTTTAGCCCTAATTAAGCAGAATGTTTTGTAATGTGTCTAAATTTGAGTAGGACTCAATCTCGCTGAAGTTTAAATGCTGTAAATTGTCCTGCTCTATGCACATTTTAACACAGCACAACCATGGCCATGTGCTGAAATAGAGTTAAAGAGATTTTCACTGCTTTCAATATAGGGAATATGGTCTGTGGTAACTTCTTAAATAAACAGGAGAATCCTTGGATCAACATGTGGAATTAACAGCATTCTGCAGCTGACACGAAGTTTAAACAATCCAAGTCTCATAGCGAAATTGCATTGAAAGTAACAGAATGGCAATATGGCAAGTGGCCATACTGAAAAAAACCCACAACACAATGAAAAAATAATCTTCTGGGATACACAAGCTATCTGATAAGAAAATATTAACAATGTAAACATATTGCTAAAGGAAAATAAGGTTGAAAAGCATACATTGCATCAAAAATATGACACATAGGAAGTCAGTGGAGAAGAAGGGGAAATTTTTATTAAGTATCAGAGAACAGCAGGGATGCTCAAAATATCATCAAAAATGTGATTATAGAGTATGATTTGGATATAGAAATTCTAATGTGCAAATTTATAAATATGAACTAAGCACTGAACTGGGGAATATCTTCACACAACATGAAGAATCATTCCAAACTTCCTTTCTGAATGAAGATGAAATTGTCAAGTGGTTCCAAAGAGATTAAGTGCTGCTTGCTGTAGAAAGTTACTGTTTTATTGCTCCTGTCCTTTGTTCCCTATTCTACTACTTTACCTTCTCTAGCAGTGGCTATGCAAATTTTTCAGGACAGGAAGATTTCTTTTCCTGCTGAGATTTTACTATTTTAGGGAATACAGACTTCAAAGATAATGTTGCTGCCATTGTCTGAGAGCCTTAGGAGTTCTGAAATCGGTATTTTAATACAATTTAATAGGAGTTCATTCTCTTTTTTCATAACTTTTATGCTTTTTTAAGTCTTTACATTTTTTCCTCTCTTGCTTCACAGAGAGGCTCTGCAGTGAATAGGGAGAATTCTTTCAAGAGGACAAAGTAACCAAGAAGAAGGTTCATAAAGGCACACAGTACACACACAGTGGTGTAACCACACATTTAGCAGCTGAAAGACTGAAACATTTCAAGTTAGGCAAGATTAGTATAAATAATTAACCACAAGCTGGGAGACCTTCATCAGTTCGCCACATGGAAATGCTGAAAAGCCTGAACAGCTCATTAGGAAAGACTGACTAATAAACCCTTGCTGACCTTGGCTGCTCCTTTGAGCTGCAGCTCCACCAGAGAGAGAAGCATACATGATACAGATTTTCCTCTATATGTGCATGCCAGAATACAAAAATACAAGAGAATACGCTCAAAGCAGCCAGCCACCTTATGGATGCATTTCATCTTGTAAAAGTTAAAAACAGTCTCAGCATCCTGAAGCAAAACCTTATTACAAAAAGTCAGCATATATCCAAAGTCCACATGTATTCAAAAGTTTTGGGTTTTATAAGTACTGTGGCATATCAAAGCTTTCAACACTATTCATCATTGGACCCCATATCTTAAGAGTTGATTTCAAAACATAGTGACTTCTGACAAATCATGATATCTCTATCCCATGCAAGAATTCACGTGTGCACACACAAAAATGAGGGGAAAAAAATCTTTTTCTCCAGAAAGGAATAATAAAAATCCCTAAAAGCATCCAGGTCAGATTTTTTTTTCAATTTAATCTGCTCAAAAGTATTCCAGTTTGTTGTAATAGTCTAGCTATTAAAAAAGAAAAAAATTAGGCAAATTAAAATATTGTAAAATGTTTTGATTTGGTGTTATAATATCCAATTTGTGATGTATGCTCTGAAGCTGAAATGAAATTTACTTTTACATCTAAGTAAAAGACATTTTAAATTGCCAAGATAAAACTGAAATCACCCACTTCTATATAGAGGTATTTTGAAAAGCATCCTGGCATACAAGATCTTTCAATGCTATTCACCATTGGCTCCCATAGCTGAATTAAGAATTCCAAAATGTTGCAGAGAGAAGCAGCACCTTTTGTTATATTCACGTTATAATTAAAGGGCAATGGAAGCATTCATAAATGGAAGCTTACTGACCATGAGGGAAAACAAATGGGAAGGTGAAATGACAAAGAGAAAAGGAAGGACTCAGGAAGTATGAGACATGAAAAAAGAGATTTGTTAAAGAATGAAATTATCATTACAGAGCTAGAGCTTTATAACTTAATAAAACTTTAAATGTTTTTATGCCTTTGTGGTCTCAATACAAAATAAAAATAAAAGCTCTTTAAATTATCAGATAATTTTAACCGGTGCTATGACTTTTCCTTTCACATTCCTTTTTCTTCCACATTTTTCAGTGTTTTCTGGGGCACTTTGAGGCACTGGTCTTTAATCTCAATTTATGATATGAAATACTTTTCAAAGTTAAGGAAGTTCTTCTGTGAAAAGGAAATTACCTTCTACCCACTTCTACATTTCAGCTCTTGGAACCTCCACAAAAAAAGAAAAAATGCAAACATTACCAAGGAGGCCACAAAGGTCACTATGAGCACCTCATGATACATTCTTCTCTAAATGAGGCCAGCTTGCTCTTTCGTAATGTCACAGGCAGCTTTCTACCAACTCCATTACCATTCACTATTTCTTAAGTTTCAACAAAAAGTTTATAACTGTGATAGATGCAATTACACAGGTATTTTTTCTAAAATTTGCCATGAGATATTTTAAGAGACGTAAAAACAGGATTTTATTATATAATATTGATTGAATCATTTATAAGCTTGCTATAGTTAATTTTTTACCAAACAGCTATTAATAATTCTTACACTGTATTTTATGAAATGCATTATGCAACATAAAAATCTGTAATATTGTCAGTTTGGAAATAAATAAAAGATCTAGTGAGCTGGTGGAAGCCTAACAACCTGTATCAAACACCCATGCATAGGGTACAGGGTTAGAGGACAGCTAAGGACTTTCCTTCCATCTTCAAAAAGCAGTATTAAACTCCCACGTAACTAAGGATGAATGGATATTTGTTACCTTTGTTCTAAAGGGAACAAGGAGATATTAGGGAAAAACTTAAAATTTTTACTCATTTTATCAATTTAACTGATAGGAAAAAAAAGGTATGGTGCACCCTTGTGCAGCTATGTTCTGGATTAAATATTAAACACTGCAGAGAGAATATCACCTTGAAGTAAATTCCTTTCTTTCAGAAGTCAGGGGTCCATTTGCATTATTTTGATTTGTGTTGTTGTCATCTATTTAGTTGGTTATTAGATACTCAAGATTTGGTTCACCTGGACAAACACTATGAAGGTATTGACAGCTATGACTTATCGATTGAGCAACTTAAATTCTAGTTTCATAATGTACAAGATAATTTTTGACCTAAAGCTAAAACAGATACACAAACAGTGGGCAGGATGTCACCAAACTTAAGGTTTTTTAGAAGGAAGTATGAAACCTGTACACGTTTTTGGGAACTTTTTCGGAAAGACTCAGCTGACATCTAGTGGCAAGAGCAGGGAAAGCGAAACACTTAACAGCACAGAACAGAAATCGTTCCATGTCTTTAAAATATATTATTCAGTATTTTGTAAATATTAAGTGAAAAATTCAAGAACTCCTGTGAATGTAGAAAAAGCATTACCCTTTTTAGACATTACTTTCATGTGTGGATGATTCAGTTGAATGATATACATTGATCACCCTTCAAGAGTTAGGCATTATGCAGATTGTCATGCAATAAGAGATGGTACAGATACACCAGTAATTGACGTGGTGTAACACCTTTGAATCTTAATATGTATACACACTACATGACAAAAATCGATTTCAAGTGACATCAAAAAAAGGAACAAAGCTTTAATAAAGGTGGCAAAATAAAATACAGTACAGTAATTTGTCCCCCCTACCCAGTGATTGTTGTGCATCTTTCAAGACTGCTACATTCACAGCAACTTCAGTCTCACAGATTCAGCACCAGCCCCTACAAACCAGAGGTATGTGCAAAGCCCTGGCTGGGCTCTATGTATGCTGTATGAAGTTTACAGGAAATTAACACAGTGATAACAAATATTGAAGAATTAAAAACAATCTGGAATTCCTGTTCACATACTCAAGAAAAAAAAACATTACAAAAAGAAACAGCACAAAAGTATAGGGCATTTTCTAATGCTAAAGAATAAACATATCACTCACTTATAAGCCACTACATGCACGTTTCAAGGGTCAGAATCTAGATAATGTTGCTTACTTTAACCTTCAGAGGACAGTTTAATAGTACTTTGAGAACTTTCCCACACAAATAACTTCCAGAACTTCTTAACATTTTTCTAGGCCTTTCTGGAATAGCAAAGACTAAGGGTCTCACTCCTAACCTTTTTCAGAGAAATTATGATGATCAAACCTTCTTCATAAACACCAGATAGGAGATTTGGATTAGTTTGCCAAGGAACTGTTTCAGAGAAATTCCTGTCTGTGGGTTCCTTCCGTGCATAGGACAAAATCAGATTTAACCCAAGAATTTTCAATAGTTAGGATATATACCATCACATTTTTTTGTTATACCCTTGAAGAATAAAATGCAACAAATTATTACATTAAACCATTAAACACAATTTTACTCATCCATTATATGTTCCTATTGAAATTTTATAATGCAAATTTCAATACTTTGCATTATACAATGTGATCTGCCTAATGACACAGTTAATGTAGTAATCTACTGGATTATCAGAATTCCTCTGTTAGTAAATCTGTTTATTTTCCATTATATTTACCTTAATGATGACAAAGGAAATACTGAATGCTTTTTAATTGATAACCTGTATACTAACGACTTAGCATATAAACCCATAGTAGAACACACTGGAGCTATACTTAAGAATATATCATAACTGGTGAGAAAAGGAAGATACTGTTAATTTTAACTAGGGGTGATCACCAAATTCAGTTATACTGCCATTTATGTTCCTGCTTTTATGATAAAAACAATTTCTTGAAATATTTCACTTTACTTACCACAACCAAAGGAAAGTGAGCTCTAATACTAAACTCTGTTATTTCTGATTTTTTTGATAACTAGTTGGTCAAGTTTACACTTCAAAAGAGGAGGCATCAATACAGAGTGCTCAATACTAAACTTCAGAAAGTCTCATATGTGCTTATTTTCCTGTTAAACTTACAGAAAACTGCTTCTACAGAAGTATGTTTCACTGAGAAGGAGTAAGTAATTAAACACCAGTGCCAATGCAAAAATGCACTGCTGTGTTGGTGGGAAGAATTTAATAGAATGAAAACAACTGGAAACAACTTCTAGAAAGAAAGAATTAAATTCTTAACATTTGATAGAACGTGTATGTTTGCAGCACTCAAATCTGTAAAATGCACTAGTCAGGAAAATAAAGTAAATAATTAAAAAATTATACCTTTAATGTTTCAATTTCTTCTTTGTGTTCCCTCTTTAAATGCAGAATGGCAGCTTGGTACTCTGTAGAAATAAAAAAAGTACATTCCCTTAGAGTCAGAAAACAATGTGCCATGTTCAGCATAGAATATTTCATACAACACCACTGGGTCCAGAATGCAGGTGTATGCTCTCAAATAAATGACCTTTTACAGTGGTGATGGAAAAGAAAATCTGAACACAGCAATTAAGTGTTTTTTCTAAGACCACATGGCCAGATTTTCCATGGTGTTTCTGAGAGAAGAGGATAAAACAGAGGTCGTCTTCCGTGCTGAGAAAGGAAAATGGGGGAAAAGATATGACAGACTGAAATAATAAAAGGAAACTAGTTTTGCCTAATTTTGTAGATAAATGTGGAACTGATAGGATATCATGACATGCACATGTATGCACACACACCCTCTCACCTGAATTCTAAAACAACATGCATCAAATACAGTGATTTAAATGGAACTACAAACATATAATCACTATAGACAGTCAAATTGGATAAAATAGCCATCACAAATACAAATGAAGAACTCAGAAAGTACCAAACAGAGAGATAGAAAGAATTCTTTCTCTTAATTCTATCATACAAATATTAATTACAGAGTTCAGATTAATTAAAAGATTAATTACAAAATACAGAATACTGTGAATGAGATACAGGATAGCTCTGTCATTTAGAGAGAATGTAACAAAATCCAAAGGCTGAAAGCACAAAGAATCAGCAATGAAAAATTGAGAAGGCCAGGCACTGATCACACAGGTTTAGTGATGGCATAGATTTACCAAACACGCCTCTAGGACCACTAATACTATGGCTCCCTTCAATCTGTACCATGACTGCATTTGGCCAGATGAACAAAGAAAAACCCCTTCCAAACACAGTTGTACGGCTTTAAGAGACCTTAACAAAGTCTTTTGTAAGACACTGGCCCAGTAGCTACAGCCCTCCTAAACAAATGACTGGAGTCTGTTGTTAGATGATCAAAGCCCTACTTCTATCTGCTTTCAAATCAAAATTCATCTGAAAGTGTGTTTCCAGTTTCCTGGCTTGGCTTCGGTCTCCTCAACTAAATCCTAATTTAAAGAAGGATTGAAAATAGTCCAAAGAATTGAAATTTTACTGTCAATGATCTCTAAGACTAAGGAGTTTGTATGATTCATTCAACAGAAGAACTAACAAAATAGCATTAAAGTATCAAAGTATAGACCAAAGTACCAGATCAGTAAAATATTTCAGTGCTTAGCTGTTCTTTTTGAATTCTTTTCTTCTTCTCTTCAGAGAAAGGAAAGAGGAAAGAAAAGCTAAGTTGATCATCACCCTGAATCTGCATGACATAGAAGCTTTTCAAAGTAAAGCTATTTTTTTCCAAACACAGGTGACGTTATATGCAAGCAGCTGAATAGATACATAAAATCAAAAGGAAAAGGGATCAATATTTCACAAAGCGTAAAATAAAAACTTCGGTGATTCCAGCTTGTTATAGTATCTATCTAAACTTCTACTTGCCCTCTAACAGGTCTCTGCTTAGAGCTTTCTGGCATGGAAAATTTGCCTGACTGCTCTGCTGGAATCACAACCAGTTATGCCTACAAACTTCTAGATTTTCTGCTGTTAATCCCTTTGACTGGTTGATATTCCCTCTGGATACAGGTTCTGCATATCTATTCACCTAAACAGGACTTGAAACAGTTGCCTCAGGTCCCCAGAAAACGTTGTGACCCTTCTGGCACCTCAGCTGCTTTAAGCACTCGGTTTGCAGGGCATGAACCTTACAAATGTCCTGACTTGAAGCTTAGCTCTTTAAGGTCACATGATAACTGAAGCAAACAACAGGCTTTGAAAATGTTCCTAACAATCAGTTCTTAGTTTGGCTAACAGAAGGATACAGATCTATCTTAACAAAAGATCTACTTTCTATGTGGGACTGCCCAATGCTTAAAATTCTTTGGGATTTGGGTAAGAGAGTCATAATTCACCTATGCTGACATAGACGTGCACTAGCACCAGAAGCAGATTTTTCACCGTGTCTATCCATTCCCAACCCTCTGTTGCTTATTTTTTCATCTTGGCACATATGTTTGTGCAATTAGAGAATGATGGAAGAACCCCCATGAATGAAATTTAACACAGCATAAGAAGTTTAAAATTTTTTTAACAATTAAGTATATGCCATTGTTGGCACATGTTTTTCATTGCTTCTAGCTGAAAGCTTTGAAACGAATTCTAGAGACTATTTAGTTTAAGCTTTGTTCTGAAGCAGAAGTAAGACAGAGAGTAGCAATTCTTTTACTGTTTACTTATTCCTTAGAAAGCACTTAGTTATAATAATTAATAATCCTAACTAATTTCTTAAAACACTGCTACTGCATAAAAGCAAGTGCATAATAAACTGATACACTGTAACAAATTTAAGATTGTTTACTATGATATGACACACAAGAGCATAAGATTCTAATTATATTATTTTTAACTAGAAGAAACTATTGGATAGAAGCTGACACTCAGCGAGATACTTTATCTCAAGCAAATGTTCATTCTTCTGTACAAGGTATTATAATGAAAATCACATCACAATTATATTGTCTTGCATAATATAAAGTAACTCATGTCCATTCCTCTTCTATGTTTTGTGAGGTCACCTTAATTTAGTTTAATTGTACACATATAGTTAACATTTTAAGAAAATAACCTGTATACAGAGATGGTGATCAAAATCATTAAAATGCTGAGGAATTTGACTAGAAAAAATAATTGCATTCATGTAATTACAAAAATCAGTTCCTTAACATACTGGCAACAGAATAACAAAATTTAATTATGCAGTGCTGCTTAAAGTAGTAAAGTTCAAAACAGCAAAGTAAACAATAATGACATTTTGACAGGAGGAACTATACTTGGAACAAAACATAAGTCAGGCTTTATCAACTACCGAATTCTTCAATTCCATTTAACTAAAAAAAAATTCACATAGACTACACATAAAATCCAGAAATATCAACGTATCACTGAGTGATTTGTCTAGGTTAAAAATGAACAATGCCAGTTTAAGAAATCTGATAGGGCTCTGTGTAGCCAGCCTGATTCTCACATAATCACTGTAACTCATTCAGCCCTGTTAGGGCACATGAACACCGGAGGGCAGCTGTCAGAGCCAGCCCCAGTGCAAGGCTGCAGCTCAGTGCAGGACCTCCCACACCCTGGTGCTGCCCTACCTTAAGGACCTTCCAGACTGACAGGGAGAAAAGCTTCTAATCACAAACCACAGAGTGGCTGAGGCTGGAAGGGACCTCTGGAGGCCATCTGGTCCCCACCCAGGCCTCTCGCAGAGCTGACTGCCCAGGACCATGTCCAAATGGCTTTCAAACTCTTCCAGGAATCGCCATCCTTTTCATCCTCTCTGGGCAACTGTTTCTCAGTCACCTCCACAGTGAGAAATCGTTTCTTGATGTTTAGCCAGACCTTTTTGTGTTTCATTGAGTGCTCACACTGATCCAGATACCATTCACTACCTGGCTCCCACGTTTTCACACCCTGTTATAGTTCCAAGCTAATCCTTGTGTCACAAAGTGACTTCACCCACTTTGTGCAATGTCATGGGGGTTGTATTTTCACAAAATCAAAGAATCATGAAGGTTGGAAAAGACCTCCAAGATCAAGTCCAATCTTCAACCCAGCACCTCCATATCATTAAACCATATCAAGATGTGGTTACTGTGCTAAAAAGAGAGAGAAAGGACAGCAACACACCTGGACCTCTTTAGGGAAAAAAGGCCAACTTTATTGTATGGACAGCCCATATTTAAAGCATGTTACGTGGAGCTAGGACAGGACAGTAGCTCATTGGACAATTGGGAAAAACATCCATGGAACAGCACCTCAGGATGTATCCCACGGGAAAGACACCAGGTGTTAATCTTTATTATGAATTCCACACTGTTTTTCACCATATTATCACCTTGGGAGACTTCCTTCCTAACTGAAGCTGTAGTCAGCTTATCAGCCTGGGAATGGACCTGAGAGTCAGGAGAAGTTCAGGCCTGAAAAAGAATTCCCAAGCTGTAATTCCCTAGGTCTCTAATGTGTGTGTCCACATTAAGAAGTGCCACATGTAATTTTTTGAGTACTTTCAGGGATGGTGACCTGTTTCAATGCTTAACCACTCTTTCCTAATACCCAAACTGAACCTCCCCTGGGGCAATGTGAGGTCATTTCACCTTATCCTATCACTAGGTGACTGGAGCAAGAAACTAACTCTCAGCCACTACCTTCTTTCAGGTAACGAGCAATAAGGTCTCTTCTGAGCCTTCTTTTCCCCAGACTAAACCAGCCCAGCTCCACTGGCTGCTTCTCATAGGACTTACATTCCAGATCCTTCATCAGCTTTGTTGCCCTGGACACACTCAAACACCTCAATGTAAATTTTGAGAAGCTTTAAATTCTTTAGTTATGATGGATAACAGAAGGCTGATTGTACAAATATCCTGTAGTGCTCGCCTGGCCTCTAGTCTGCCTGTGAGAAGACAGTGGCTGTAGGGCATAAATTTAGCCTCCTCTTAAGCAGATGTTACTCTTAAGGACTTTTGAGACAAACTAGATAAAAATCAGATTGCAAGTACTAAGTGCTCCTATCCTGAAAAATTACCAGAGTCAAATTAGGATTTTGCTACTGAGAAAATAATTTAAAATGTCACTCATTTACAAAGGGCATTCAAACAAAAAAGTAAACAATCACATTGCACAGATTCCACTCCAAACAGCTTGGAGTCTCAGTTTTCATTTACTACTTGTAATTTACTACTTTTTCCTTTGTTTTGAGAGTATGCCATCCCAAGAAAAATTTAATAGATCATGTAAGCTGTTGCCCACTTGGGCATATTTTTTACTTTTGCAACCTGATGCTTCCTGCAATCAATAATTATAACCCATTGAAGCTAAGCAAACTTTCATAAAACTGAACATTTTTTCTAAGATAGTGAGATAAAGCAGAAATACATTAAGAAGTCTTAAACAAATATTTGTTACATTTGCTTCTAGTTTGCAACATAATACCATGTCATTGTAAAACATTTCACTAAAAATTTTTTGAAAGCAATCTGAAAGTACACAGGAAACAGTATAGAGGCCTCAGTGAAGACTAAAGATATACAGTGACATGACAATGCAAAATTTCCTTTTTCCATGTGGCTGTTGAAAAAATAAAACAATTATTCGTTGTAAAAAAAAAGATCTACTTACTGTGAAACTTAAATTTCCATTACTCTCGTGTTTTGCCATAGCCAGCAGATAATATTCTGATAAGAGACTACTAAGTTTGGGTTCAGGTCTTCCCTACTTATACTAACTTTGTATCAGCTGCAATTCTCAAGTCTTGCTTTTCCAGTTCAATGCTATTGCTTTATTCTAGGTATGAACTTGTTATCTCATTAGTTTTTAATATAATTTTTTATTTTAATAGAGTTTTTTGTCTTACCTTTTTCCTAATGAATAGCTAGCTCAATGTTTTTTGATAGTAACATACGTATTTCAAATTTCCTTGTTCAACTGTATATTCTTATAAGGTGCTTGGGAAAAAAGAAAACACAATTTTTGAAGTGACAGACTATATAATTGTCATGATCCTGTTCTGCCACCCATTGATACAGTCAACACTAGAAAGTATCACAACTTCCAGTCATGCTATATTTGGTTCTATCTACGTGCAACTGCAGGAAAAAGTAATTCTAATTAGTATTTTATCTGATTTAAAAAAAATTATTTTAGCATTGAACATTGCAAAGACAGAACCAGTGCAAACAGGATAACTTCTTTCCCTGTCATGTTGGTACAGTGGATTTTAAGGTATGTTGTCAATATGGATCATATAAAGATAACATTGACTAAAACAATACCAGTCCATCTTTATCATTAGGTAAACTGCAACATTTGAAATACTCCAGTTAAAGCCTGGAATTAACATCTACCCAAGTAATGGGCTGCAAAAAGGAAGTAAAATTGTGTTTTAACTACCAAGTGCAAAGAGGAAGTAACTCTGTGTCCTGGAATGTCATCAAACATAGTATGCAAACAGATAAAAGTAGTGTTGTTGAAGCACAATGGAAAAGCTGAAGGAGCAACCTCAAACAATTAAAAATGGGTGAATAAGGAAGATGGACACGACATGAACAAAGGGCTTTAAATGCTATACAACAGCAGACATGGAATTTGTTATAGAATCACAAACGTCTACTGTGTGAAACAACAGAGTATCACACATTGTGAAACAGTGACAAATGCCTATAAACTTTTAGACATCAACATCTGCTAAAGTAAAAACTGTACAAACACACAGAGAACATTAGGGGCATATAATTATGATCCCAGAAAATTTTATTCATATCCTCTTCAACAGCAATTTTTAAATTAAAAAGTACCTGGAACCCAGAAAGTTTTCAGATACCAAAACTTACATATGGAGAAAAGAGTAATGCAATGTAAAGAGTAATTAATCCTGATTAAGTTATACAAAAAGCACAATCTTTTCAATAGTTATTGTACTTAATCAGTTTTAAATTTTAACACAAAAGAATCTGAAACAATGGAAGAGATACTCAATATATTGGGCTAATTTTTAAAGCAGTGTGTTTTCTAAAATTTTGGCCCTGAAAGCTAAATCTTGCAAATAAAATGTATAGCACGGGACTGCTTGAATCTACCCTTAATAATCACAAAAACCAAGCATCTAAAATAGCAGAATACTCTAGTATTCTTAGCCCTTTGGTGTCTGAATATTAACAAGTCCATCAATATTTACTGCTCCAACTTCTCAGCTTTATTATTTTTTCTGAGCTTTTAGGATAAACATGGTCTCCAGGTAACACACCCGTAGTTTCTGTGGGCCCTTTGGGGTGTATGGCTTATACAGAGACAGCTGAGTTAAAACACTGAAGTGCAAAGGATATTCAATGGACAGTTTCGTTTCAGTTGCCTTCTTTAAAACACACTGAATTCCCAAATAAGTGCACCTCTAATCCTTTTAGTTATAAATTCAGATGATCTTCAAAATCTGAACCATGTATCTGTATGATCAGTATCGTTAACTGTGTTCAAGATGTTGCACAGAAGAGATGAGTGGTGAGATTTTCTATTCCAAGAACAAGACTAAGATGTTCTTTACTTATTTGTTTCATTAGGGTGAAGGGAAAAAACACGAGATTTTTATGGGACAGGCAAATACATTTTGCCCACTTGCCTGGTTTTGCAGGAAATAACACAAATGGCCTCTAACTGTAAGTACCTAAGCGTTTCCACAAAACTGCACCACCACCAGAGCCCTGTGAGGAAGAGTCCACTTTGAGTGAGATATAGGAATGGTACTCCCCAGTTCAGTGCCCCCCACCAAGACTCCCCCAAATGACACACTGCTCTCTTGGTCCTCCTTTCACTTCCTGGTGAAGTAGGATGGAATTGAGAATTTGAGACATCAAAAATGAAGATCACAGGTTGAGATATGAACAGTTTACTGGAAACAGTAATGAGATAAGAAAATGAACAGTAATGGCAACAATATTAATAACGAAAGTATACAAGACAGAGGGTGATTCACATGCAAAAATGCTCACCCTGGACCCTGAGACAATGAACAACGGAGCATGGCTTCCCCTCTCCTGCCATGCTTCTTTGACCGGAAGCCAGAGTCCCTTTCTGCCCACCCCTAACAATGATGTACAGTGGTATCAAATAGTATTAGGGTCCTGGATGAAACTAGAACATGAGAATTGCAATTTGCAATTGAATTGTGAGGCAAAAAGGTGTCTCAGACCACACTCCCCAGAAGCCCACTTAATGGCAGTCTATACAGACAATATAACTTTCCTAACCTAAGATCACTAATGGCATGTGCAGGGAAATTTTAACAAGTTCCAATACAAGTCACTTTAATTAATGCAAAATTGTCTTAACACGGTCTTATTTCCCAAGAAATATCCATACAGCTGAGACAAACATGATTGGACTGCCATTATGAAACTTCAAAGGGAACAGGAGAGCTTCAAAGCGCTTGGGATTTATTTCTTCTAATATGATGTCCTCTCACATCATCATCTAAATGGTGTTTTGTAGTAGAATCAAGGAGTAGTTCTTCAGTGACATAATGTGAGAAGAGTTTATCCTGGTCATAAGGTTTGTTTTTTAATCTTTTAAGATAATCACACTGAATCCTCACCAACGTCTAGTATTCCTAACTCAATTTAAAAAAAGATCAAGAAAAAAACAACCAAAGCTTAATCCTTACAGATTTTTAAGTCAGTAGATTGCTGTTCTGTAATTCTGTGAAAAGCATGACAACAGGAAATTACCTAATGAATAAACATACAAAGAAAAATATGCCTTTGAAATATGCCTTATGCAGTTTTGTCAGTTACTTCAGCAAGCAATTGCAAATGTGAAAAGTTATTATAGAAAAAAGAGGAATACTATCAGAAACTCCTCTTTTAAAATGCATTCCAACTCAGTTTCATTTAGTTATTATACATTTTGACAGTAAGTGCCCATCCCTGGCAGCGTTCAAGGCCAGGCTGAATGAGACATTGAGCTACGTGGTCTACTGGGAAGTGTCCCTGGACCTGATGGGGCAGCTGGGACTAGATGATCTTTAAGGTCCTTTCCATCCCAAACTATTCTATGATTCTATAATTTGATAATTCAAAAGAGCTGCTTAAAAGGAGCTTCTGAGTCAGCCTTTGCTCAAAATGTCTTCCTTAAGCTTCACTTAAAATCCAAAACCGGCCAATGCTCTGCATGTCCTGCTCTCAGTAGGTACTGAGCAAGAAAACAAAGACATAGCAGGCGTTATAAGTGAAATAAACTTCCAAAGATCAGGTTAACATAGTTAATTCTTTTTCTTAAAGGACAATTAAACCTCCTTTTCCTTCAAAAGACATCCCTACTGATTCATTACTGGGAGGTGTCCCTGCCCATGGCAGGGGTGGTGGTACTAGATGATCTTTAAGATCCATTCTAATCCCTTAATATTCCATGATTCTATGATTACTAATGATATTATCAGTTAGTATTTAAGTCTCACACGGTTGTCAATGGGATTTTACTGTATTTCTCTGACAGCCTTACACGTGCTCTTGTTTTGAATAAGAATCAGTGTATGTCCAAATAGTTTTCCATGACTAATATTAAGATCTATTGCTTTAATTTTCACTGTCGTCTTTGCTCCAAAGACTCGAGGAGAAAAAACACTGCCAGATTACAACATGTCTAATGTGAGATTAAGAAGAAATTATCTAAATTCCACTCACTTTAGTGGGATGGCAGCCATTGAAACTGAAGTAGCATAAGCTAGAATTCTGAAAACAGTTCCTAAACTATTATAGAACTTCTCTAGTCTTACCAAATTTTTAGTTCTAAACAGTGGTAGATATAGCAGACTCAGACTTTACCACTTCTATTCCATCAAGGAAAGACAAATACTACCTAGATGATAACAAAAGAGACCAAAGACTAGACACAGACAACATTACACTGTTCCACCCACCTGCTGGTCCCTCCTTGAAAAGCTTTAGGTGAGCTAGAGACAAAAGCATAAGTAAGACTGTATTTAAGCTTTACTCAGGGAATTTGTATTTGACACTCATTAGCTACGTGTTCTAGCAGGGAGTCTTGCACACCCCCTGCTTTTCATTCATTACTAAAAATATATAACTCAGTATTTTCAGCTCCCCCTTATATTGTTTTATCTTGCAAAAAATTATCAGCTGCTTGTGAACTGCCTAATTTCACTAGCACTGCCTATCAAATCACCAAAATCAAATAGCAAGTACTTAAATAAATTTCTACCATGTAAAAATATCCCATGGACATTCCTTGGTTAACCATGGGCCACATGCAGTAACACTATGAAAACAAAGCCACATCTGCAGTATCTCCCACTACCAAAAACAGGCCATGAAAACCAAATACACTTGGAAATGTATCTATAAAGCTCTCAGCTTGATATATACACAGAATATCACATGCTGATTTTCTTCATTCCTCAAGACTTACAATTGGAAATCCATGCTCACTCATTATTGAATTTTCATGTTGTAAGGTAAGGGAAGGAGACCAAAGCAGATCAGAAAGCATAGACTTTTCTGAGAGATTAATTCCCTACAATCTGATTAGAAGACGAAAGTTTGGGGTGGGAACACTTTCAAGAATTCCTCATTTTGCCTTTCATTTCCAAAACATGCATATGAAAAAGAAAGTTTTAGACTGTACATACTGCAGACATATGTGACAGACAAAAATATGCCACCAGGTGGCGGAAATAAAACATAAAAAATATTCCTGATGATTAGTAAAATAGGAGGCATGCTTCACTGTTTTGCAAAGAAAATACACACTAATCCATGCATGCTTTTCTAATGCATGAAAACTGAACACAAAATAAAATGTGAATGCTTTGGACAACCTATATAATCAAAATCTCTAATGTATGTTCAGTTTTAACACAACACAGAACTTGTCTGAACACAAAGCAGCAACAATGTTTACAAATATAGTCAACGAATGCTCATGAAAATCTTATAATGCTGAGTGTGCTGCACTCTTCACCAACATTTCTAAAAGAAAATAAGCATTCACTGGTCAACCTACCACCCTAGAAATACTGGATAGGGTGGGTCACAATGTTCAGAAGGGAAATTTCCATTCTTCAAAACTGTTGCAAAAAGCAAGTATACGCATTCACAAATTCAGTATTACTCTACTGTGCTCACAACTGTGCTATGCAAGAATTACCTTTTCTTCTTTGATAATAAAACAACTTACCTAGTTAAATAATTTTAAATACAATCTTACATGAAAACCTTTCCCACAGAAATCTCCATAACTCACATTTCAAGTAGATGGGTTACTATTCAAAACTTTACACAGCAATTTAGGAAACTTCTCTGCCATAATCTCAAAACTTCATGTAGAAAGAAGAAGCTTTGAAGTTAAATGACCTATATAGCCACTTCTGGTCAGTAAACTCATTTTTGTAAAAAGCCATACATATTAAACTCGGTGTGTAGAAACATGCAAAATAATGTTAACACAATTTTAAAGTAATTAGAGAAGAAAAGCTGGAAAACTTGAGTGCAATCTACCTTTCTTGAGATGTACCACACCCTGTAGTATAAAGAAAATCATTAACTTATAATTGCGCTGATTCATTAAATTTCAGAATAATGCAAGTTTCTTAATGTTTTCTCCCTGCATGGTAACCCTTGGTTCCATTTCAATATTCCCCTTTACTACAGCATTTGTTTCCTCCTCTATTTCCCCATGTACTTCTCATCGTTAACCACCAGGTGTCATAAGGGAACTTACTCACCACAGCTACACCTTCTAAATTATTTATTTTTACAGATGTATTAATGCGACCTTCCAGGCTTTCTCAGGCTACAGTCATAAAACAGCAGCAAACTTTTAGGATTTTCTTTCAATAAAAATACACATGAAAAACTTTCAAAATCTAATTTGTTCAGTCTTGGATTGGTTTTTATAAAGCATAACTACATTTAAGCATCTTTTTGTAACTAGGAAATTAAAACTTATTTATGCTCAAAGAAAGTCGCAAAATTACCTGTCTTTCAGGGATAGGGGATTGGATAAAACAATACTGTGTGTTGTTTTAAAACATTATTCTAATCCTCCTTCCCTCAACCCCATTCCATCTACTCCTATTTATCCTCTCTTCTTTACTTCCCACTGTATTGAACTTTTACAGACCAGTAACTTATTACATGTAAGGATGCCAAATCCACAGACTGGGAAATGAGCAGACATCCTTCACATCAGCTTAGTTTTGGTTTGGGTGGGGGGGTTTTTTTTCCGTTTTCTTTTTGTTTGTTTTGGTTTTTTGTTTCATTTTTAAGACAAGGAAGAACTCTCCAAACCTAAAATTTCAAACATTCTCAGCACCTTAAAGATTCTGATTCAGTGAAAATATGGCAGATGTGAGGAAAGCAGAAAAACGAAGAGGGACCTGTGGAAAATAAACAGTACAAAACAAGCCAAATACTGTCAGGTACTTAAATAATACAGAGGACACCAAAGTAAACCTACAACAGGACATGAAGTATCTTCACATTAGCCACTGAATTCCCCAAGAATAACAGAACCGTATCCACAAAGAACCAGCTTCCTATGGAAAAACCAGCACCCCATTGATGGTCTGTTATGGAAATGAGGAAAACAGTTACTCCTCTTTCTGATTGCAAAGCAGTATAAAGCACTATTCAAAAGCAGTCACCTGAGTAACTTATCTGCCTGACCATTCCTCAGCTGCGAGGGGTTACAGTTACAGTTCATTTACCTGATAGCAGAGATGAATAGTTTGTCTTGTCATTTCACCCTCCCAGTAAGGCAACCCTAGAGGTACTGCTGCTCGGGACACTCAACACTAATTCTTCCTCAATATTTACAAAACCAATCTATTACAGGATCACGTTCACCAATGCAATATGGTAAACAAGTAACTCTTTAACAGCAAACATGAGGAACAGATTTATTACAGAGTACATGTCTGTGCCATAGCAGAGGGAGCAAACTTGGCAGGACTGATACTGAATTTGTCTAAAGAAAAGAAGAAATCTAAAAAGCAGTTCTAAATGCAGGTGCAAATTTTCAGAAAGCATCATAACAAGTGAACAGCAAGACTGAAGAACAGGAAGGGGAATTCAATAAAACTCAAAGGCATTTCTGTTACACAAAGGGCTTCATATATTTTGAAATAGAACCATGGAAATAAAATACAAAGTCATTCTTCTTGCGTACACAATTGCTCTTTCTCTGTGTTTCAGTTATATAACAAGAATCATCTCGTAAAACCCTGTGACTGTTTGGGGTCTTTGCAAAATTGGATTGCTCAGGTCCATAGCGTAGTCTACATTTCAAAATTAAAACTACAGTAAAAGAAATAATTCACACAATTTTCCTTCATTATAATCAGGCAACAGATTAATCTTCTCCCTAGGAAAGTATTAAACTTAGAAATCAGCTTTCTACAGCGAGTGGACTAAAGCTGCTGTGTATGTGAATCTTAAGCATGCTGGTATCCATGGCTACACATAAGTGAGTATGGAGATATTGCTTTGGCTACTGTAAAACCTGTCCTTGTCAGGCACCTGCTGCAAAGCATGCACCCAGACTCAAAAAACATCAGGTCTCCTAAAATTACAACAGTTCTATAGAGAGAATGCATAACAAAAAAAAAAGGCCATGATTTTTACTGAAAAACTGGAGCATAACTCTTCTTCCCTCTCACCTTGTAGAACTCTAATCCTCATTGTATCAGAAGGCATGGACATTTTACCTCATGGCCTTAGGTACAGTTACCATTCTGTAACTGTGGGGTTGGTCTGGGTTTTCTTTTTTAAGATTTAAGTTTAAAAAGTCAATATTCCTTCCTATTCTGCATCTCTATCTAACGCTAAGAGCTTATAAACAGAAAGGGAATTTAATTTGACTTGAAAAATAGGTCAGAATTCTTATCCTAATTTTATGGATGGATAAACTGAAGCTTGGAAAGCTTCCCAAAACTTTCCTGAAGCCATTCCAGAAAGTAGCAAAAAGACTGAAAATGGAACACAAACATCTTAACAACAAATATGAATCATCCACAGATGTCTATCTCTTTGTTCCTATCTCAAGAGGCACCATATGAATGACAGTGTCACGTGAGGTGGGGAGGGAAAAGCAAAGGATATTTTTGTTGCTTGACTGTATTTGAGCATGGTTTTTGTTACTATTTTCAAAGTAAATCTTAGCACATTGTGCTGCAAGATATTTGGAAAAGTGACTGCTGTAGTGATCAGCACATGTACAACCTCTCTGTGGCTATAGAGATTTCTGAGCAGCATTATACCCAATACCTTCTAAATCCATAAGATCATAGCTTTAGCTATCATAAGTAAGGGGAAAAAATGTCATTGTCACTCTAGAATATAATATGGCTACCAAAATCTGATTTGTAATAATACCCCCAGCTTCTCAAAAACACACCAGTGTATATGTCTGATTATGAAATGAATTACATCTACCTGTCATGCTACACAATAAATGCAGTAAACTGTAGTAAAATAATTTATAAAAACTTCATGCACTTTGAGGTCACATCAAATTGATAAATTGAAAAATTGATCAGTGATTCAATCCCAAAAGCACTACCTTGAATAAATGCAAAATAACCTTTTTGCTATACTGCTGCTTGATCTAATCCACTACAGTAAAATTTATAATAGAATCCCAAAACTAAACCCCAAACACCACACTGAAATGAAAGAAACTTAAGTTACTTTTTTTTTTTTTTTCCTTAGGATGAAATCAACTGTTGGTAGCCACTGTTAGAGCAACCTTTTTTCAGGACACTTAACATCAAGCATTGTCTTTCTTTTGAAGACAAACACAAACTGTTCAAGGCCACAAAGGAAGCTTATGTTAAAGAAAGATAAGAAATCATGTTCTTATCTCTCATGTTTTTGTTCCAACCATTATGCGTCTCTTTTTCTCACATAAGGTGGTTATTCCCTGCATCTACATCATGGCCATAAAGGGATTATCTTGCTGGGAACTAAGAGTATAGGAGATCAAGGATTTAATATATTTTAGACTTAGCAATAAACCTGTGCCATTATTTTACATTTCATTCCTCATTTACGCAGATATTTTTTGTCTAATAAGGCCTTTATCAGACACTTCCTGATTTTCTTATTTGCCCTGTAAATTGTGCTTACACCATCACAGACTGTTATAGAAAATGTGGCACCATAGAGACAGCATTACCTCACTGCAGATTTAAAGACGATGAACAGACAGACTATGAGAAAATGGGATTTAAAAATGTTAAATACAGACATTTGAATTAAAAAGAAAACACTGAAAAAACTAAAAAAACTCACTAAATGTATTAATTTTTCCAAGATGCTTTTTTTAACGTTTTCTCCCACAGGACAGTCTCCCACAAGACTCTTTCTCATTACTTTTAACATTTCTGTTTTGCTAAGCAAAAGACTAAACTCTCTCTGTTATATATAAGGAACTCCTGAAGGCTAAAATGGTATTGTTAATAACAGAATATATATATCTATACCACCTAACATGGAGACTGTTCTTCAAACATAAGTAGTTTTATGAGTTGCAGAGCCCATGCCTAAACTCATTTTCCTGGACATGTGTCTGCCAGTGCTGACCTAGTCATACACAGTAGTTGAGATATTCATTATATGTGGATTCAATGTGATGCAGTATCACAGATGAATTTCTTCAGTATAGACATTAATTATCTATCTGGCTAGATATTTTCACCACACATAATGGCTGGCATATCTACCCTTCTGCCAGAGTTAATGCTTAAAAATGTGAGGTCTGTCCAAGAATTATGGAGGATAAACAAAAAAACAATTTTAAATGAAAGCAGAGAAACAGAAGTTTAGGACCAAAAATATATGCACAGAAAGTACCCTTTTTCTAGTCTTCCAGGACATAAATGTAGTACAGACTTTCTGGACTTCAGCTATTCTAGACACACTTCAAAGAAGTTCCAGTTTCTCTAGAGAATCATGCAAGCAGCTTGTGCTAATTACAGAGAGCAAGTTGACAACACAGTCACTTGCTCTATGGAAACACATGCATTAAAGAACTAAGAAAACATAAGTTAAACCAAAACATTGCAACATCATCCATTCAACTCAAAATGAACAACCCAAGATTGGGATACTGCAGGAGACAATATTATGACTGCACAAGCAGTTATCAAATGCATGAAAAAAACCTGGTGCTCAGTTGCATCCCTAACTTCTTTCACTTGTAATGTTCCTAACAGGCCTAGTCAGCCTCATACACGTGTTCCTTGTTATGTCCATTTGCTTTTCAGTTGGTTTCCCACACATGAAGCCAGACTATGAGCCTCAGAAGGGAGTTAGCTACTCCTCCAAGCTGCTATGAGTCACTGTGATGTCTGCTGCGTAGGCCAAATTAAGCCTGAATTTCTTGCTTCCACTAGGCAACAAGAACAATGAGGGAAAACATGACAAGGAGGTGAGAAAAGATCAAAAAGACAGGAATACGCTCCCTCAATATCCCTACCTTCCTGTCATAGTTGTCATAGTGCATGGTGATGAAGACAGTAAATCAAAGACAGCGTAGAATTGCAAAAAAGAATATTGTATTCCAACTTTCAAGTTTTCAGTCTTACTTAAATCCTATTTTATCATGACAAATGAAAAAAAAACAACATGCTACCTCATAAAATATGTATATATTCGTGTACCCTGTTAGAAGTACAAAGATAAATGTTGACAAATTTACCCTTAGATGTGACCATATATTTTGTCTAAGCCTAAAATAAAGCTGTGCTAAATGAATACTTACCTAATAATTCATCCTTTTATTATTGTTTTTAAATAAATTCCTATTGTTTTGGTAGATGAAACCCTTCATCACAGAAATTAAAACACTAACATAAATTATTGACTGAAAGTTAATAAAACTAACCACTTCAGCATTTTTCGTGATCTAGATATTCATCAGTTCAGGAACATCAGTGGAGAAGGACTGGAATCACGAATGTCCCTGCTACACACAATTTTTGAACTCTATTCTGAGATCGCAAATTTTTCATTTGATCTTAGTAGTCAGGACAAGACACTGAGGTAAGAAATAGGGTTTTTGGTTTAGACCAGTCAATTTAAATAACGCAGATGTTTAACCTGTATTATAGTTTATTTTTAAGAAACCAACTTCATAAAAGCAGGTCAAGAAGCTCCTCAAGTATTTCCGGCTGGAAGGGAATTTTGGATGCAAAGGGGCATGAGGGGAAATGCCAGGATAGACATGCACTTTGAAGGTACCTACTAGTGTCAGAGAGAAGATTGTGAATTTAGAAGTTTTGCTGTATTGCCACATTCATATTCATTAAAAACACCACAAATCCCAGCAATAAGACCAACATTTGTCCTACTCTTATAACTGTATCATCATGACTCATGAACAATACCCTGCTTCACTTGTAGGAGACTCTATAAATTCATTCCTGTGCATAATGCTTTAAAACAGTCCCACAAGTCCTCAGAACAGCCAATGTAAGTGATCTATCATGTGCAACTTACAACTGCTTTCTGGGCATCCCTAAGTAGCTGAAAGAAACAAACCTGCCAATCTCTGAGGCACACCTATAACTTTACTGAGGTCTTAACATAGTCTTAACATGCAAACATAGTCTTTGCCTATTTCCTTTAAAAGCACTGCTTACATCTCATCGCAGCTGAATCACCAGGGGTTTGTTTTCATTCAAATCCCTCTGCCAGACACTGGAGCAACTAATGAACTGCAGAATCTGGTCTATAAAAATTTGACTTAGCAAACAAACCATCAACATGTTGATGACACTGCCACCCAAAATATCACAGTAACAAGAGTAACAATTTACATGGGCTCTCAGCCAGTCTGTCTTTTCCATTCAAATTTCAAGAAAGCATGACCTAATTTCTCTACAAGTAGTAGAATCTGGAGCTTTTGTTAATTCAGTTTTCTTTTTTTATTTATTTAAGCGTATGTTTTGCCACAGATGATTAGTCATTAGACGGATAAATATTTGTTTGGGTAAAATTAAATATAGCAAGCATGTAGCCTCTAATAAAAATCCAAGAGTAACATCAACTTGCCAATAGCTGAATACCTGTCCTGGTCATCTAAGTGATAGACTCCCAAGTTCAGATCAATCAGATGCAACGTAAATTCAATTCTACATATTAAATACAATTCTATATATTAGAACCATGCTGTTTTTGTTAAAACCAAGTTTTCTCAATCTTCCAACAACTTTTACACTTCCAGTATTATTCCCACTCCACAAAAAAAGAAAGATTAAAGCAGAGAAAACTGAAAAAAGGGGAAGAAAGACTAAGCAATAAAAAGCAATTGATAGAACAAATAGGAGTACTGTTTCTCAAATACAAGGTCAGATGGATATCCACCGGAATCAGAAAGAGCCACACAGCATCACTCTGAACAATTTCTCACAGCAAAGTAGTATAAAAGCTTTTTTATAGTTCCACTTAATACTTTCTAGGTGGTATTTTCTAAAATCTCCAGGTACCTGAAAAAGAGATGGCCTATTGTCTTCACTTTAATATTTCATATTATTCCTCAGTTTATGGTTAATTTCTGAATATCAAGGAGTTCCTGTTTTACATTCAAGAATAAAAATTTTAACCCGGGTTGTGGTGGCTAAAATAATAACTTTCTCCCTTGTAAGTATCTTATGTAAATATCTAAATAACAAAAAAACCCAAGATATATTTTTCTGTGGAAAGTTTATCTGATAATTAGCATTGCACTCTGGACATACACTTGCATAGGACTTGCAATATATGTGGCTAGCTAGAGAAGTGGCCCAACTGGATATGAGCATTTCTCTGTTCATACACATGTTGCAATAATGGTGTTTTCATTCTGCAGCCAGACCAGAGCTCAGCAGGGAGCTGCCCCCCTGCACCAAGGCATCAGAAAAGGCAGTCACGCTGCCACGCATTCACCAATTTGTCACTCACTCATTTGAACAAAATCCCGCTGGAAATAGACAACCTAATTTATCAAAAAAACCCCACTTCTTTCCTCATTAATTTGCGCAGGCAATTTAGTAGATTTCAACACATATTTAGCCATTTACATTTAAAAATCAGGTGCAGAATTAAGAAGTAGCAGTAAACCACACATATGAAACGTAAGGTCTGTTTTTCCAGATAAGAAATATTGTGACTTATGACCATCTCTGTATTGAACAAGACTAAAAATGTCAGAAACTAATTTCTGCAAATGCTTCACCTCTTTGTTTTACCTGCTTCTGTGTACTTTAATCCTACTTTTACTTCTTCATGATTTGCTTTTGGTGGTGGCCAGACAGTCTGGAGTCTCCCTGGAGTCTTGTCATCTTGCTCTGAGGGACTCAGGTCAGGCTGTTAAAAATTATACAAGATAAAATTAATGTCTGCAGTATCAATTGATTCCAAACAGCAATTGTCATGCTCAGCTCTACACATGTGCTCCAGAAAGATTATCTTCTCATTCTATTGATTGAAACAGTGCTGAGTTGGTTGGAAAGGACACAAATAAATCAGTGTAGGAAAATATTTTTGAGGAGGAAAGTAGCATAATGCATATGACATGCAGTGATTTGTTGAAACTGTTCACATCACTGTGAAGAGCTGTCTGCCCTTTGGTGAACCACAGAGGTGGTCACAAATGCTAGGGGCTTTTCCTGTATCTTTCTTCCAGAGAGAAATATCCCAGAGCGTGCTCCTCTGACAAGTAAACATTAGAGCAATTCACCTAAGACATGATTTGACAACGTAATTTTCTGGAAGCAGAGCTAGTTTATGAAATTCATGCCCCACCCCCAGCAGATTGCTCAGTCCACATACCAGGTAATGCTGCCACATCAAAGTAATGCTGCAGCTGTTAATGGGACTGCACTGTCAACTGGAACGCTAAAATAACTCTTTAAATGGGCAAGGGGGTGGAGGGGGAATGACCCACTAGACAAGCATTCTTCTAGAACGATTTTTTGGGTGTTTTTTTGTATCTCCAATATTTCTGTAATCTGATTTACAACATTTTACTACAAGTAATCGCATAGACACAAGTGCAACAACAGTGAAACCCTATATGAAAATGGCCCCATAAATGACCCACAGGAGCAAGGGAAAGGAAAGACTAGACCCTTGGACTCCGGCTTTGCCCTGAGAAAATACAGATTTGCACTAGACCGGACATTAAGCAGACATTTATAAAAGCCACTCCTGCAGACTCCTGTGCCTCCTCCCTCCCTGTGTGTGATGACAGCTTCTCAAATAGGTTTGCTGTGAGCCACACGAACGCTGACGCCAGCACAGCCGCTGTGTAAGCAGGAAGGAGCAAGCCAGGAATGGGAAGGGCACACACAGACTGCACTTACTGTACATTCCACAGCCAATGAATACCTGTTTTCTCCTCCCCAGAGGTAATTTACTACAAACTGGTATTATCTGTCTACCCAAGTGTTGGCCAGGATTTTTACATGTTGCTTTTTTTTATATATATTATGAAAAAAATAAAAGTTTTAAAGACAGTATAACCAACACAGAAAATTAATTTAAGTAGCTTCAGATTTAAGATCCAATCCTGAAAATTGAATCCTTCAGTAATTCCCCCTTCAGCCAACAACAGTCTCCTGGGCCAATTACGTCTGCTAAAGATGTGGCTGTAAGAACTTTGGGTTGGGGGAATGCCAACCCAAAGGTTACTCATTTAACTAAAGAGTTCAAATCACATTAAAAGTAATTTATGATTGTATGAAAACTTTGCATTGGTATTTTTAATATACTAACTACATCTCCATATGCCTTGCAAACACTTACATTAATAAAAAACTTGAGTTGTCTAATTGAAATCACTAAGTTACATCTGGATAAGGTTAAATGTTTATCAATATTTGAAAAGCCAGATATTATGCATGTAAACAAGAAAAAAACCAAACTTCCTGTTCTATGTCTTGAACAAACTGAGCTGAAAATCATCCACAACTTCTTGTATCAACTCTTATGATAAAATTATTCCTACAGGTAAAATGCAATATTACTATTAGAAATAAAATACTCAATGAAAGAAAACAGTGAGATTGATAAACTGTTAAATAATATTACAGCAAATATCTGCAGCATCAAACTATTTTAAAGCCATAATTAACATACGGAGAACTGTTATTTAAAATCACAAACTGATTTTTAAGTTCTCACTTCTAACTGAGAGGCTTTTACTGTCACCATCAGTTGTGGCTGAATTCTGCTTCAATTGCAGACGATCAAAAATTCTGAGAAATTAGCCCCAAGACTTCCTCGGCTGGGAATCCAAAATTTGAGATTGTCAAAAGAAGAGCAATTCTGACATTTTGATCTTAAGTCCCCACCAATAATATTTAAACAAGAATCTAATCCTTAAACTAGAATTTAATCCTTCTACTTCCAGATCTTAGGAAGAAAAATTAATTCAACCTACAGATTTGTCTGATGGTCCGTCCCCAGGTTTTGATTTTGACCTTTCAAATACAGCTTTCAAGGACTCTTTTTCATTTCTCATTTTGCGTTTCAGGGCTTCCAGCTCTGAAGTATCTGCAGTTGTTTCCTTCTTGGGAGGTCGTGTGAATAAGGCTTTAAAAGCATCCAGTGCAGATTCAGCAGGGCTTGATTTTATCTCCTCAGAGGGAAATCGTGGTTCTTTTTTGCTGGAGGCTTTGTTCTCTTGAGCTTCATCACTGTCCTCGGTCTCCCCAGATCCCTCACCAGAGTCCTCAGCTCTATCTTCATTCTTGGAGACCTCTATGTTTAACAAGTGCGAGAGTTGTTCTAGGAAAGTGGGATTCGCTTTAGGTTCAGATGATTTTTTTTTAATGGTCAAACCTGATGCAATACTGGATTTCTTAACAGGCTGTCGTAATTTAAGCAGAGCTAAATCATTCTCCCTTGGTTTAATTTCTGTAACAGTTTCCCCATCTTCTGTGGTTAGTCCCTTTTTCCTCACACGTAGTCCACTAAAGAAAGCAGGCAGCTGGAATGTCTTTTCAGCCAGGGCTGTTTTTTGGAGTGATACATTATCAACGGAAGGTCTTTGTTCTTCATCTGAAAGTTCTTGAGGGCATTCCCCTGTAGCAAGCAAATGAGTGAATTGCTCATCCATTAACATTTTGTCTTTTCCACTGGAGTCATAGTGTAGAATACCGTCCAGCTCTTTTGTGGGCTGGTTAGAGAATGGCGGGTGTAACTCGATGTCATCTGTATCCACAGTGTCATCACTGTTGCTGTGCCCTTCTGATTCTGACTCTTCCTTCTTTTGATTGCTATTGTCCAAGGCCTCAGCACACAAAGCAGCGTTTTTTAGCCCATATTTGCTTGCATTGTTCTCATCGGTGTCTAGGTCCTTATTCTCCGTGTCCGATTCTGTGTCACTTGTTGTATGAACCAAAGTACCTTGCACAAGAATAGCATCCTTGTCATCATTGTCCGATTCAGACAAAGAAGTCTGAACAAACCTCAGATGCTGAAGAAGTAATTCCTTTTGGTCAGCTAAGTCCAGCTCCAGGCCTGCTTGCCTGCCAGACATTGGGTCAGCTTGGCCACTGGTACTACCCACGCTGTGCTGATTTTCTGAGTCCTCATTACATCCATTATCATTCCTCTCATGCCAGGTGTTAGCCTGAGTATTTATATTGCTGTGCAAAGGTTGAAATGCTTTAAGCACTGTTTCTTCTTCGGGAGCTGTAGATTCAAGCTTAGTTGTAAATCCAAATAATGTTTTCACAGAAAATGTAGTGAGTGGGTCAGGGTCGCTTTCTGCTGTATTCTTCACGTCTACAAGCTCACTACAGTCAGGCATCCCATTACGTTCTTCCATGTTGCCTGCCGTAGAGAATAGGTTCGCTTCCAGCAGCGCTGCTGACCGCAGAGCCAACACCTACTGCACGCATTCAGGCTGCCGGCGGGGCGCGGAACAGGCGGCCCGGCCCGGCCCGGCTCGGCCCGCACAGGCCGCCGGCCTCCCGCGCTCCCGGCCGGGCCGCCCCGCCGCTCCTTCCGCCCCGGCCGTCGGGGGCCCCGCTCCGCCAAGGGAGCAGCAGAACGACCCACCGTAAGAAAAAGTTCTCGGCAGCGTCTGGAACTTGTTGCCCCGCACAAGAGGGGTTTGTCACGGCACTATCCTCGTCTGAAGCCTCGGCCAATGGTTCCCCCGGGGCTCCGCACCCCGCCGGGCTGCGCGCCCCCAGCTCCCGGCAGCTGCAGCAGCTACAGCAGGCGCCCTGCCGGGCCGAGCGCGCCGCCGCTGCTCCCTACTTCCTTGTCCCGGTGCGCCAGCGCTGGGTGGTTTTCAGCAGAAAATTCCTGACGGATTCCTTTGCATAGTCTTTCCACTAGGATAAAGAACTTCTTTTGTAAATCCATAATCACCAAAAAGCGTCAAATGGAAACCCGAGCGAACGACTCTGAAGTTTCCCGTGCCCCCTCCTGAAGCTCTTGCGGAGCCCCCAGTGCCCGGCCGGGCAGAGCCAACAGGGGTGAGCGCCCTTGAAGCAGAAGAAAGTAGGAAAAAATGAGACTCTCTTCCGATTTGCTGGAGGTTTCATCTGGAATGCAGATTTCAGCCTCCAGGGCCATGAACAAAAACCAACGAGACTGGTTTCATATTACCACTGTCCTTGCCCTGCACAGCTCCTGCCGAGAGTTGCACACAGGTACTTATCAGAGACTGCGGCCGCGCCCAGCGACCGGCAGCGCCGGGCGGCGGGACAGGAGCGCCCAGGAGGGCCGGATTAACTGTTTAGAAATCGGACTGCCTTGTCCCTCTGCCCGGCACCAGCCTGGGATGGTTCCGATCCAGAACAATCTCTGCTGACATATTCTGTGATTTTCACAGTCCGCACTGCTATCTGTGTGGGGTTTGTTTAGTTGAAACGAACAAGAGCACCTGAAATCTACAAAACTGTCAAACTCAACGTCAACAGAAACTGACAGGGATACTACGTATGTTTTTTTTCAATACAGATGGAGGAAGTACAAAATACTCTTAAGCACTATTGACATTCAGAAAGTCAGTAACATTTGGGGCAGCTTTCCATCACAGGTCTCCACTTTTGCTACATTTATTTTTTTTATTTTACCCAAGTTAAGGGGTCATTCTACAGTCAGCCATTTAGCTGTGATGAGTAATCTTAAGCAAGCAACGAGGGGAACATGGGGAAAACTGTCCTTTACAGGGAAATCAGCTGCAGATCACACTACTTTATGTGATTACCAAAAAACATTTACTAAAAAACTGAGTATTACAGGCAACAAGCAGCAACAAAGTATCCCAACACATTCAGCTTTTGGTTTAAGGTTAAAAAATGTAGACTGTACAAAAAACCATTTGTTTGTCAACAGCAAAAGCAAAAGCCATTGGTATCTCCTGCAGGAACAAAGTTCCTGAAAATCAGATTGTAATACTAAGGGCTTAGATGAAGCTTACAGACACCTTTTCAATTACAGGGTTGTGTGCATACCTATAGACAAAGGACACTGGAATCATTCCCATCTTTATCTGCGAATTAACATGCAGCAATGTCTTCTGCCCTGCTGCCTGGCATTTCCTTAGCAAGCTCTGGACTTGCTTCTCCGCTATGTTTAATCATCAGGTGCCATAATCAGAATGGTCAGGGCTCCCCTGGTTTCTAAGCTTAATACAGATTAATATCACAAAAAGAAGCTCTACATAAAGAAAGGGACAGAGTCCTTATCACGCCCTATGCCAACCTATTCTTAAAATACCAGGATTTATAAAAGCAGGTGGAAAGAAGCTACCTGAGCACTGGTGACTTTCCCCAAGACAAAATTTCTTGAAGGCAAATCTAAAGCAATTCTAAATTCCATTTTATGGCAAAATAAATAGGGCAAAGTGACAATAATAGTGAACCAAAGTTTTCTACATTTAAATGCACAACTGTTTTTATGTTCAATTACATGATTAATTGTTCATTGTTCTGATAAATTGTATGGTGATGTCTTGCTTATTTATTTATGTGTCTATTTTGGGGGAGGGGGTTGATTAACTTACGATGGATAAACATTAAATCATATTTTCAAGAATGGTTTTGTTAGTCACTAACAAAAATATACCTCTGTGAACAACTTCATGATACCTTTTAAACTGAACATACTGATTCAGATTATGCCAAAATATTTATTCATCTGTTTATATTAACAATAACTCACACCTAGAATAAAACTTCCCTGTAATAAAAAAGGGTCACCAAGCTGTAACAATCCTATGAATAGAAGGTTAGTGATTACAGCCACTATTTAACTATTTAAGATTTTAATGGACTTGTGAAAAGTTTCGTTTAAAAGTGGACTTGAAACAGGAATCTTATCCTTTATGTCTAAACAACATCTCAAAAAATATAGGAGACCAGGATCAAATCAGAAGTGAAAAGGATGGTACTTTTAGTGTAAAGCTAAAGTTATACAATATACTGAGGTGCTAGAAATCACAGAGTTGAACAGTGAATAATTAAAGCTCCAGAAGCAGAAGTATAACCTATAAAACCAGAGGTAATCTCCCAAGCCTGCAGAAAACACTAGTTTATGTGTACTTTTTGTAGTAAACTCTAGGGAAGCGTGGAGAAATTTTCAAGTTTTTTGAGCTCTAGGATGAACAAGGAAACTCATCTCTACATATATGCCCAGAGAAATGATCAAAAAACTCAAAGTCATTGTCATGAATGAGTCAGCCAGCCTCTGAAATTCACCACAGTTCATAAACTCCCAGCTTAAAATATGGCTTTTGTAGAGACCTGCTTCCTGCATTCTGATGATCAGCCCAGTGGAGAGTCCTTCGAGGGACTGAATAGTTGATAATGAAGTACATATTGGTTATTTACTCAATAGAGTGTTTCTGGGTAAAATACATGCATCAGTATGTGCCCTTAATATTTTGATATAAAAAAGAGATCATCATTGTGATGTAAAATAAGATGGAGCCAGTTTGTTGGCAGAAGTATTTTAATGCTGGGTGGATCTCTCTCATAAAGAAGGTCTCTCTGAACAGGCTGTAACACTGCATCTAAAGGAACAACTTCAAAATCTTTAGAAAAAATCAGTTATGATTATGTTACAAGCCTCTTTACTTAATAAAACTGACAACTCTCTGGTGCCTCAGAAAAGCCCTTAAAACCTGTCATAGCAACTTTCAAGGCAGTCAATGCACTAATTATACAAAAGGATAACCATTCCTTACAGTTTAAAGCACATTTAACAATCCACACCCTTTTTGACCTACATTTCATCACAGACAGAAGTCACACCTACAATTCACTATAGTTCTGTTCTTGAGGTGTCTAAAAGCTCACCTGAAGTAGGTTTTAAAATTGGCTTTGAAGACAACACACATTAAGCCAGAATAAGGTCATCTAATTTCTAGCACTATCATAAGGCAGGCTCAACACTTCCTGACCCCGTATCTAGTCAGATTGCCTTTTCAGATCACTGTAATAACAAACTAGATAAACATGAACAGGACAAAAAGACATTCTACAAAACAGCAAGGCTGCTGAACTGAAAACAAATATTTTACTGTTTTTTCAAAATAAAGAACCCTAAATTAGGAAAAGTTTGCATAACTTATAAAAAATAATCACGGAATCAAATATGCACCAATTGTGTCAGGCTTCAGAAGAGCCACAAGAAGCAGCAGGCTCTGTTTCTAGTTCAGGTGGCTTGAACTGATCTGAAGTTCAGCTGACACAGTCTGCCCTCTGCCCTATCCTCAGCCTAACCTTTAATATGCAGATTGATAATGGTCTTAACATTCCCCTGCTCTCCTGTTGGTCTCTCCTGCTGATTACCTCATTTTAGACTTAGTATTTTAACCTGTTAAATGTTCTAAAATAGGAGAGGCAGGGAAGATAGAAGAAAACCTATAAGGCCTTGATTTTCATCATTATTATCAGCCTTGTTGCCTCACTTAGACTATCATGTGAGCAGCTTTCCTGAGTTTTGAGGAACTGGGTATCACCAACATAACTGCTTTAAATTTAAGTAATTAATTTTTGATGTAGCAACAGAAACATAGACTTGATGATTCTTATCAGAATTCAGCAATACACGATGTTAACAGAATGTGTGGACACCAGATACATTGGTGTAAGGGTCTGTATAAATCCATCTATATAAATGCAAAGTGTTTTTTAACATTTTCATCTAAATTCTGATTGACATTGAGAAATGGATTACTTTAGAGAATTTGAAAAAGCAGTATAATAGCTATGCAGCTATAAAATCAGAAAGCACATTAAAAACTCAGTTTACTATTTTGCAGGAGTGCATACTGTATACTGTATAAATAAATACATGGAATATTAACCTGTAAAACCTATCATATGAAAATGCAATGGTAGATCTGAGCCTGAAATTCTAGAAAGATGTATTAACTGATCTGATTAATACGAGCAGACACACAAGTAACAAAGACTGGGAACAGAAGATCACTAAACTGTGTAAGTAAGCTAAGTGAGATCTTTGTACGTTAAGGCACAAAGGCTGGCACTTAGTGGTACAAAGAATAGAGATGAATTTTTAATCCTTTTCCAGGTTACTCTCTTTTCATCTTCTTTTCATTTCTACAGGCCTTTTGCTCTCCATCTACAATATGATATAGTAGTTTAAAGCTTAAAAAAAAGCTTTGTAAAATAAAATCCACACAGTTACATTCATTTATCATAGTTTTTAAAGTAATTATTAATTGCAATTTTAGCTGCATTTTCACATCTCACTTATGTTTTTTTTTTTATCTGAGATGAAATTTTGTATAAAAAATAGGGTGGAGTTTCATTTCTATTTTGTTTCATTACCTTCTGTATCTCTGTATCTTCCCCCTGCCTAAGGTTTAAAATCCAATGCAGGATGTTTTTTCATGCTTCTGGTGTAGGTTGTCATCTAAAAGTCCTGCTAGCATAGAATTCATTCACTCTCTCTCTCATCTGCTTTATCTACTGTGTTCCAACTAACAGAAACATAGAAAAAGCTTTTCAATAACATAATGGACAAGCAGGAGAAGTGGGCCAATGGGGATATTATGAGGTTAAACGTGACCAAGTGCAGGGTGCTGCACCCAGGTTGGGCAACCCCTGGTATCAGCACCGGCTGGGGATGGACAGATGAGAGCAGCCCTGCCCAGAAGGACCTGGGGGTGCTGCTGGAGGAGAGGCTGGACATGACCCAGCCATGGGCACTCCCAGCCCAGAGAGCCAAGGGTGTCCTGGGCTGCATCCAAAGCAGTGTGGGCAGCAGGGCCAGGGAGGGGATTCTGCCCCTCTGCTCTGCTCTGTCAGACCCCACCTGCAGGGCTGCACCAGCTCTGGGGTGCCAGCACAGCAAGGACAGGGACCTGCTGGAGACTCTCCAGGGGAGCCCACCAAGATGATCAGAGAGATGGAACATCTGTCCTGTGAAAACAGGCTGAGAAAGTTGGGGCTGTTCAGCCTGGAGAATGGTCAGGGGAAACCTTACAGCACCTTTCAGTATCTTAAGGGAGCTACAAGAAAGCTGGAGAGAGCCTTTTACAAGGGCCTGGATTGCTAGGACAAGGGATAATGGCTTAAAACTCAAAGAGAGTAGGTTTTAGATTAGATATTAGGAAGAAATTCTTTGCTTGTGATGGTGGTGAACAGGCTGAACTGGAATAGGCTGCTCAGAGATCTGGATGCCCCATCCCTGGAAGTCTTCAAGGTCAAGTTGGATGGAGCCCTGTGCAACCTGCTCTAGTGACAGGTGTCTCTGCCCATGGCAGGGGAGTTGTAATTAGATGATTTATAATGTCCATTCCAAACCAAACCATTCTGTGATTCTGTAATTCCATAAGCAAACACTAGTATCTTTATATGCACATACACAATTATATTATACAATAATGCTAGCAGGCTCCTAATCCAGAGCAAGCAGAGCTTTTCAATAAATAGCTTTTTCATATTGTCATTATAAATATAAGTGCATTTTAAAACAACACTGCCAAACTTTTCATCAGTCAGGCTAAAGGTTTTCTTCTAAAAGCAGAAAAGGACCACACATAATATGACTGGCTGTAGAGCAAATGTGAATAAATAAATGGGTCTATTTTAGATGTTATTTCCTGGGAACATCATCTTAGATTCAGAATTCCTCTCCAGACAATGCCTCCTTTTTAAGAACAATTCTCTTGCCATCCAGTCAGATGACAGGGAAGACAATATCTGGGAGTGACATCCCACCCTAACTTAACCCTAAATGCTAGATTCCAACTATAGCCCATACTCCTAACTCATGACCCTGACTCCCAACTCATAACTCACACCATAACTCCAAACTCTAACCCTAACCCTAAACCAAACCCTAACTCCTAACGCAAACCCTAACTTATAGATTCTAACTCTAGGCAGAACTCCTAACTCATGACCCTAACTCCCAACTCATAACCCACACCTTAACTCATAAATCTAAACCAAACCCTAATCCAAACCCTAACCCTGACTCTAACGCTAACCATATCCCTAACCCTAACCCTAACTCTAACCCTAACCCGAACACAAACCCGAACCCTAAACTAAACCTAACATTAACATAACAGAAAAACTAAATCCTAAACCAAACCCTAATCCCTAACGTGTAAATAAAACACTAACTGCTAACTCATAACCCAAACTCCGAGCTCATGCACCAAATAATAGACCCTAACCTTAAAAACAGACCTAACCTAACCCAAACCCTAACTCCTAACCTAAACACTAACACAGAGATTCTAATTCTAACCCTAACTCCTAACTCATGACCCTAACTGCCAACTCATAACCTACACCATAACTGCTAACTCCAACCCTAACCCAAACACTAACCCAATACCTAAAATTAACCATAACCCTAACACTAAGCCAAACATTGACCCTAACCCAAACCCTAACCCTAACCCTAACCCTAACCCTAACCCTAACCCTAACCCTAACCCTAACCCTAACCCTAACCCTAACCCTAACCCTAACCCTAACCCTAACCCTAACCCTAACCCTAACCCTAACCCTAACCCTAACCCTAACCCTAACCCTAACCCTAACCCTAACCCTAACCCTAACCCTAACCCTAACCCTAACCCTAACCCTAACCCTAACCCTAACCCTAACCCTAACCCTAACCCCTAACCCTAACCCTAACCATAACCCTAACCCTAACCCTAACCCTAACCCTAACCCTAACCCCAACCCTAACCCTAACCCAAGTAACCCTAACCCGGACCCTAACCCTAACCATACAAACCCTGACTCTAAACCTAACCCTAAACCAAATAACCCTAACCCTAACCCTAAACCAACTAGCCCTAACACTAACCCCAAACCTAACCTTTACCCAAATAACCCTAACCATAACACTAACCCAACTAACCATAACCCTAACCCTAACTCTAACCTTAACCCTAACCCTAAACCTAACCCTAACCCTAGCCCACATAACCCTAACTCGAAACCAAATAACGCTAACCGTAACACAAACACAACTAACCATAATCCTAACCCAAATAGCCATATCACTAACCCTAAACTAACTAACCCTAACCGTAAACCAAATAACCCTAGACCTAACGCTAACGCTAACCCTAACACTAGCCCTAGCCCAAATAACCCTAACCCTAACCCTAACCCAAATATTCCTACCCATAACACAAATAAACACAATCCTAAGCAAGACGCATCTAACCATAACCCAAACAGAAATAGCCCTAACACTAACCAAAATAACCAAAACCCTAACCCTAACCTAACTAACCCTAACCCTAACCCTCACCCTAACCCTAACCCTAGCCCTCATAACCCTAACTCGAAACCAAATAACCCTAACCGTAACACAAACCCAACTAAACCTAATCCTAACCCAAATAGCCATATCACTAACCCTAACCCAAATACCCCAAACCATGACGCAAATAAACCCAACCCTAAGAAAAACGCAACTAAAACTAACCCAAACAGAAATAGCCCTAACACTAACCCAAATAACCAAAACCCTAACCTTAACCTAACTAACCCTAACCCTAACCCTAACCCTAACCCTAACCCTAACCCTAACCCTAACCCTAGTCCTCATAACCCTAACTCGAAACCAAATAACCCTAACCGTAACACTATCCCAACTAACGCTAATCCTAACCCAAATAACCATAACCCTAACCCTAAACCAACTAATCCTAACCGTAAACCAAATAACCCTAGACCTAACCCTAACCCTAACCCTAACCCTAACCCTAACCCTAACCCTAGACCAAATAACCCTAACCCTAACCCAAATGACCCTAACCATAACAAACTAACCCTAACCACAACGCAACTAACCCTAACCGTAACAGAAATAGCCCTAACACTAACCCAAATAACCATAACCCTAACCCTAACCTAAGTATTTCTAACCCTAATATAAACCCTAACCCTAACCATAATCCTAACCCTAACCCTAACCCTAACACTAACCCTAACCCTAACCCTAGCCCTAACCCAAGTAACCCTAACCCTAACCCTAACCATACAAACCCTGACACTAACCATAACCCTAACCATACAAACCCTGACCCTAAACCTAACCCTAAACCAAATAACCCTAACCCTAACCCTAAACCAACTAACCCTAACACTAACCCCAAGCCTAACATTTACCCAAATAACCCTTACCATAACCCCAAACCAACTAACCCTAACCCTAACCCTAACTCTAACCCTAACCCTAACCCTAGCCCACATAACCCTAACTCGAAACCAAATAACGCTAACCGTAACACAAACCCAACTAACCCTAATCCTAACCCAAATAGCTATATCACTGACCCTAAACCATCTAACCCTAACCGTAAACCAAATAACCCTAAACCTAACCATAATCCTAACCCTAACCCTAAACCTAACCCTAGCCCAAATAACACCTAACCTAACCCAAATAACCCTAACCCTAACGGAAATAAACCTATCCCTAATCATAATGTAACTAACCCTAACCCAAACAGAGACAGCCCTAACACTAACCTAAATAACCATAACCCTAACCCTAACCTAAGTAACTCTAACCCTATTACAAAACCTAACCCTAACCCTAACCCTAACCCTAACCCTAACCCTAACCCTAACCCTAACCCTAACCCGAGCCCTCATAACCCTAACTCGAAACCAAATAACCCTAACCGTAACACTATCCCAACTAACGCTAATCCTAACCAAAATAACCATAACCCGAACCCTAAACCAACTAATCCTAACCGTAAACCAAATAACCCCAGACCTAACCCTAACCCTAACCCTAACCCTAACCCTAACCCTAACCCTAACCCTAACCCTAACCCTAACCCTAGACCAAATAACCCTAACCCTAACCCAAATAACCTTAACCATAACAAACTAACCCTAACCACAACGCAACTAACCCTAACCGTAACAGAAATAGCCCTAACACTAACCCAAATAACCATAACCCTAACCCTAACCCTAACCCTAACCCTAACCCTAACCCTAACCCTAACCCAAGTAACCCTAACCCTAACCCTAACCCTAACCATACAAACCCTGACCCTAAACCTAACCCTAAACCAAATAACCCTAACCCTAACCCTAAACCAACTAGCCCTAATACTAACCCCAAGCCTAACATTTACCTTAATAACCCTTACCATAACCCTAAACCAACTAACCCTAACCCTAACCCTAACCCTAACCCTAGCCCACATAACCCTAACTCGAAACCAAATAACGCTAACCGTAACACAAACCCAACTAACCATAATCCTAACCCAAATAGCCATATCACTAACCCTAAACCATCTAACCCTAACCGTAAACCAAATAAAACTAGACCTAAACTTAACCCTAACCCTAAACCTAACCGTAACCCTAACCCTAACCCTAACCATAAACCTAACCCTAACCCTAACCCTAACCCTAACCCTAACCCTAACCCCAGCCCTAGCCCAAATAACCCTACCCCTAACCCAAAAACTCCTAACCATAACGCAAATAAACACAATCCTAAGCAAGACGCATCTAGCCCTATCCCAAACAGAAATAGCCCTGACACTGACCCAAACAACCAAAACGCTAACCCTAACCTAACTAACCCTAACCCTAACCCTAACCCTAACCCTAGCCCTCATAACCCTAACTCGAAACCAAATAACCCTAACCGTAACACTATCCCAACTAACGCTAATCCTAACCCAAATAACCATAACCCTAACCCTAAACCAACTAATCCTAACCGTAAACCAAATAACCCCAGACCTAACCCTAACCCTAACCCTAACCCTAACCCTAACCCTAACCCTAACCCTAACCCTAACCCTAACCCTAACCCTAACCCTAACCCTAACCCTAACTCCAACCCAAGTAACCCTAACCCTAACCCTAACCATACAAACCCTGACCCTAAACCTAACCCTAAACCAAATAACCCTAACCCTAACCCTAAACCAACTAGCCCTAACACTAACCCCAAGCCTAACATTTACCCAAATAACCCTTACCATAAACCTAACCCAACTAACCATAACCGTAACCCTAACCCTAACCCTAACCCTAACCCTAACACTAACCCTAAACCTAACCCTAACCCTAACCA